>NW_006239073.1:390671-451532 GCF_000226075.1 Solanum tuberosum | reverse complement strand
AAAAAAAAAACTACATATGTATTGGCCTTTGACCATTTCACAATATTTCTAAAAGAAATTAAAAGCCATGTATGTATGGAAGTTAGAGAAATTTAAAATTTGGTCAATTTACTATGTATTGGAAAACTTTCTCATTTATTGAAGCATAATTAATGAATAAATTAATAAGAAAAATATAAATTTGACAAAGAAGGGTATAGTTGTCAAAAAAATAAATCAATTTATAGTGTGAACATGTATTTGAGCCATTATGGTCAAATTATGGCCAATTTTTTTGACCAAAAGGATTTTTCCTTAATTTAATATCATTAATTAATTACTACTACTAAAATTCGTTATTGATATAGTATAATTATATTACTTTTTATTACTACTGCTATCACTATTGGCTATTATCATTTTTGCACTATTAAAAATTGGCTATAGTCAACTATAAGAGAGACAAAATTTAATCGAAGAAGAATCGTCGATGAAAGTAATAAAACAAAGATAAAACATATCTTCAACTTATAAAAAATTTGATACTCCTAGATAGAACTTAGAGATCAAACTTAAAGTAAAAAAGATAACAGATAGCCTAGCCTTGTATTAGTTAGAAAAAAAAAACAAATATGTCATCAATTAAAAAGATTCATTTATATCATTCGTTAAAATTTAATTTATTTTTTTTAAAAAAAAAAAAAAACTTATTGATATCATTATGATATGATTCAGATAACTTTTTCATATGGAGCACGAACTTTTTTTTTTAAACGAAACACGTAGATTGGTCAGAAGTGAAGAAACAGGTGTCAGCAAGAGAAGAAGTCTGCCGTTTCGCCCACGAATGCACACAAAACTCCCTATGGCCGCACCAAACAAATTAAAGTCTTGTTTTACTTCTATCTATTATCACATTACTAAATTTTCCCAAATCTTTTCATGTTTACCAATATTTTTATGAAAGAGAATTGACCTGCTTCTGTTATCAATAGAGAATATGAAATAATTCTCATTTCTTTCCTTAATATAAAATAATTTGTCATTAAATTGTTCATAAGTATTCCTTGATTAATAAAATTTACAACGAATTTTATTAATTAATTATAAAATTTATCTATCGCTGATTTCTATTTGTCCAAAGTGACCACCGCTGGATTGAACCATTCAGGTTAGAGTACATATACTTAATTTAGTGGTGAAAAAAAAAAAAAAATCGCACCAAGTTTCTCTTTGGTGGTTTTCCTTTTCTCTCTCATTTAAAACCTCTATATAATATCTTTACAAAAATAAAATCTCCATATGTGCAAAATAGTGTTGAAACAACTTCTCAGAACAGGCCATAGTTGTTGTTGAAGTTTGGTATTTTTTTTTTGTCTGAATACATATTCTTAAAGATTCTTGTATATGATATGTGAGAGTGTTATTGCTATTGGAAATTAATTTTAGTAGTAATACTTTTTAAAGTTTGTTTGATTTGAAAGTAATTTTGTCCTACTTATTACTATTTGTTAAGAAGTACTATCAAAAACTAAGTAGAGTCACTTTCTTTAGAGATTTAGTACTATTAATATTTTTTTTGTTGGTTTGATATAGAATTTTATGTTGCAAAAACTAAGAGAGAAATAATCAAGAAGACATACTTCTTGTAACTTAGGTTAGCTTGCTTCCATCTGTCGTATTTTTTATGGATAGAGTTATTTGTTACTCGTGGTGGTGGTGGAAGATACCAGGTATGTTGTGGAATTAGTCGAGTTTTTAGTCCAAATAACTTATCTTGCTTCCTTCTGTTTTATTATCCTTAGTAGATAGAGTTACCTATTCGCTAGTCGTATGTATTCCATGGAATTAATTGAGTTTTTAGTCCAAATAACTTAGCTTCCTTCCTTCTGTTCTATCTTGGTAGATAGAGTTATTTGCTATCCTTCCTTGGTGGAAGGGTGCGGCCGTGCGGGTATCTCGTGAAATTAGTCAATTGATTCGAACACAAAAAAGATTAACTTAGCTTAATCAGGTACATTTTACCATTTCTCTCTAAGTTTTTATTTTTTTTGGTTTAGGCAGAGTGAGGCTTGCTAGCTAGTAAAAAGTTGTCAAGTCAAAATCAAGAATGAAAAGGGAGTTAAATGAGGTTTATTATGGTGTCAACAAAGAAGATGTGCATGGATTTGAGAATATTAATATGGTGCCTACTGATTTTGATCCTATGGATGATACAGATATTTGGCTAAATGGAAATTTCTCTAATGATTTTACTTCTCTTCAAGATTTTCCATGCATGTCGTCTTCATCATCAACTTCCAATTCCCTTCCTACTGAACAATCTGATCCATGTTCTAGTTGGGCTGTTCAAAAATCTGATGGTGATGAACAAAATTTCGACACAATTAGTGATCAAGAATGTCTAAATGTGATGGATTTAATTGACGGGGATCATGAATTTCTTGACCCTGTGATCTCTTTTTTCCATAGTGGAGAAAATCAACAACAAAAAGAGCAAGCAAATGATGAGCAAGTGTCTATTTTTCAAGGGGATAGTGAGCTTGCGCTTATGTTTTTGGAATGGTTAAAGCAAAACAAAGATAACATTTCTGCTGAAGACATGAGGAGTATTAAGCTTAAACGTTCGACAATTGAAAGCGCGTCGAAGCGATTGGGAAGTACTAAAGAAGGGAAAAAACAGTTGTTGAGGCTCATTCTTGATTGGGTTGAACAACATAGATTGCAAAAGAAACAAATGAGAGTAGAACAGAGTATCCAAAACTCTGCCCCTTTTAACTTTAATAATCCAAATGCTTGCTTATATAATGCCTCGTTCCCCGATTCGTCCCCTGTAATGACAGGGCCAATACAGGGGTACATTGGTGATCTGTATTCTAATGGATCTTTATTCGCGCCTCCTTATAATCAAACAATGAGTGGAAGTGCAACTTCTCGGTCTTGGTCTCCATCGCAATTTACAATGGCGACCGCTTCTCAATACAATCCATTTCCTGATAATGATAGTACTGATAATGTTGCTATACCTGATCAGCCTTTATTCAGTGCTCAATATGATCCGTACCAAGTTTTCGATGGGAACAGTGAGAGATTGGCAAGGTTGGGCACTTGTGCTACTAAAGAAGCTAGGAAGAACAGAATGGCTAGGCAGAGACGAGTACCGTTGCATCATTATCGCCATCAGACTCAGAATCAAAGACAAATTAGTAATGAGAAAAGTGTAATGATGGGTGGAAAGATTAATAATTGTGCAATGTCTCGAGCTAACAGTCTAGGAAATTGGGTATATTGGCCTTGTGCTGCTGCTGCTCCGCCAATCGCCATGGTTCCATTGGCTGATACTCCGCAAGCACTTCCTATGGAGAGGCCAGCGGTGCAATCACAAAAACATGGTTCGACAGACAAAAGACAGGTTGGTTTCATTAGTTTCGGCCAAAAAATATTTTTCGAGTTTAACTTATATACACTAACAGTAACTTGGAAGAAAATGAGTTGGGGATTTACAAGATCGGGAGTCGAACCTTCACTAACAAGGTGAGAGTTCAGGTAGTCGGTTCAACCTAATGGGCTATTAGGATCTCCATTCACATACTGTGTATATAAATTACAAATCACCCGCTATGGTAATTGTAAAGATCATTAATATATATGTGTTAAGACGCTTTAAATTTCGCGTGGATTTTCTTCGACAGGCTTGCAAAACAGAGAAGAATCTCAAATTTCTCCTGCAAAAAGTGCTGAAGCAAAGTGATGTTGGCAATCTAGGAAGAATTGTGTTACCAAAGGTACTTTAGTTATCGTTGTCATAAATTGTGATATATATTCCCATTTGGTAATTATAGTATGAATGATTAAATGGATAATTGAACATTTTGTTTATAAGTAGAAAGAAGCAGAAAGTCATCTCCCCCAACTTGAAACAAGAGATGGAATCTCAATTGCCATGGAAGACATTGGAACTTCTCGTGTTTGGAACATGAAATATAGGTACACTGACTCAAAATAATCAAGCTATCTTTTATTACATTTGCTCGATTCAATTGTTTTCCTTTAATTTATAGTCATCTTGCTTTTATAATTATTGGTTTTTATCGGCCTTTAGTTAAGGTGTGAATGTGAAATCGAGGGAAAAGAAAATTTTGAAAAAGGTTCCTTTTTTCCAAAAGTACTTTGTCCATCATTGAATAAGAAGAGGAAGATTATTGTGCTTATATATAGAAGTACTTCTTCTCGCTCTTAAATAGTTGCAAAGAAAGTCTTATCCTTGCGTCGTCATTGCTGCTCAGCTTCGGATTTGGTCAGATGACCTGATTTATTTCTGCATTATTTTTCTGAAGGGTAAATGCTCGAAACAGTATTTTCCGAACAGGCTTTCACAATTGGGACTTCTCACACCTATTGAGTCTCTTACTCGTATAAATTAAAGGCTTTGTTTCAGGTTTTTACACACCGAAAAAAATCTGGAAACTCCCATTGCATTTCTGCAAATTTCTACATCATTGATAACAATTTTGTGTGTTTTGTTTTCAGATTTTGGCCAAATAACAAAAGCAGGATGTACCTTCTCGAGAACACAGGTGTGAACACAATCGACCCAGCTCTTGCGTAGCATATTCATTAATATATAGTACTAAGTAATTTTTTATTGCATCTTTTTTCCCGATTCTTGAAGGTGATTTTGTCCTAGCTAATGGACTTCAAGAAGGTGATTTCATTGTAATATACGCCGACATAAAGTGTGGCAAATATGTAAGTCCATATATATATATATAGTGCTTTAGTTTTGTTATCACTTTAAGTGTGTAATTATCTTTGTCATTTGAGTTTAAACTGTCGAAATATATATATAACAGTTGATACGAGGAGTAAAAGTGAGGCCGAATGGAGCAAAATCAGACAGCACGCAGCCAGCAAAGAAAATCGTTCGTAAAATAGCTGCTGTTGATTCATCTCCATTTGCACAAGCTGTTCGATAGTCCAGGAAAAGAGAAATTAATCTCAAACAAGTGAGTTTGCTGTCATCCTTTTTACTTTTTCTTTTTACAAATTAGTACTTCATTTTGTTAAGTAGAATTATCTATAGATGACCCTGACTCATGCAAATGACATGTTTAAGGGGTTCGTAATTGTTAGCAAGGATACTGTCATATATATGTGTATGTTATAATCTGAATGTGTGGTATCATTTCCATGCTTATCAATGTAATGACCACCATCGATTGTCATTTAGTTTAAGTTGATATACATTGACCGTTCAAAAAAAAATTCGTGCTATCTGCGGAATTTGACTGATTATTGTCGCAACTTAGTACTCTTTTCATATTATAATATCAGGCTTGACAGCGTAAAAACTTTTTTACACTACCAAGTTATAATTGCTTTATTTGTTGTTTTATAGTTTTTTTAGTATCTACTAAAATAATTACTTTTCTTTATTATGGATAGAGATAACACATCAAATAAGATGTCTTGTTGAAAATATTTTGACAAAATTTCTCCCGGATTAATTTGGGCTAGTTATCAGCCCAGATTTTGATAGGTGGAAATGGGCTGAGCTAATAATTTGGCAGGTCAATAATCAGATTGTTTGTTTGGACTTTAGAGGGCATGATCCTTTGACTTTCCTTTACTCTTCATTCTATTAGATCGGATTAATGAGGTGCAAGCTCTCCTCAACACGGTTGAATTTACTAAATCCGGGAACTTAAACAAGGACACTGAATCGAAAATATTGTAATTACCATCATAATAAGTAAACATGCAGAAAATAGGAGGAAAAAAGGACTGGACATATATATATTTGAAGCAGAATTCATAGTATATTACATATATATTATAAGGATAACAATTACAACAATATCATGAAGCTCAACACCTATAACAAAAAAGCAACCTAAAGATTTGACTTGCGTATCTTTTGTCCTCCTTTATTTTAACAATCTTTCTGTTTCCGATAGCATGAGATATAACTTTGGTGAAATGGTATGTAGGATATGGACAAGAAAAAGAAGATGACCTCTCAGAGACTTCTCCAGAGATAATCGAATTATATCTCTAGTGGTGTCGGGAAAGGTTGAGCACGGGTACATTAAGACAAGTGGAATGGACAAACAAGTGCAAAATCAATGTAGTGTTTGAAGAACCTTATGTTCAAGAGCTAAGGCAGATTCAAGAATGTGCGCTCTTTGAAATATGAGTTCAGAATTTAATATTATACAACATTTTAGGATTTCTCACATATATATTAAAAGTTTTAAGCTGAATATGGTGGGTTAAATTGAACCCATCCTTAATATTATGTGTCCGCCCCTGCTCAAGAGGTGATTAGGGACGGACACAAACTAAGAGAGAAAGATAATCAGAGAAAATTGGCTATATTGCTGAATTCAATGGACAGGTAAAGATGATCTGATGGTGTGCATGGTTTGTATGTGTTGATGTGCTTGACATCAACATTAGTGTCAAGAAAGTGCACCAGCATTTGAGGTAATCATTCCGACCATGGAAGAGGACTTAGCAGCTAAGCTTGAGGCTCTTGCATAGCTGCCTGGAGCAGCACGTCCCGATGCAGTAAAGTATGCTCCATTCAACAAAAGGTCTCCCACTGATCTCCAGTTCCACTGTTTCCATGATCCTTCCCATGGTTCCACTCTTTTTGTCACCTGTTAACCCAAAATTCCATAAATTTCAATAATTTGTTGAGGTTAGGCTTTACCTTCCTTACTTGTACTGTATTGTGCCGTGCCTAAGTGGTTTAAAAATCAGCCTAGTTTTGAACTAACCTCTTTAGCAAAAGGGTTCACTGGGGCAAGGTATCTGTTACCCTGGCTGTTAATTGTAGGAGCAGCACTGCCACCAATGGCATACATCTCCCAGTGCGTGTAGTCATTGTTCACCACATGGAAATAACCATGCCTACATCTGCATATTAATTATGTCGTACTATTGTTAGTCCAAGAAGACATGGAAAAGATGAGAAAACAACTACGCCTCAATTCCAAGCAAGGTGAAATTCGTTATCTCAATCATTACCATTTATGTCACTAGTTTTGGGGGTTAAAAGTTAGGCGAAGATCAATTTCTTTACATAGTATCAGAGCATGGTCCATCTCCATTATTGCTTACCGATGTTGGGTTTATATAGTATCAGAGTAGGGTCCATCTCCATTATAATGTTGGGTACTCTTATAAAATTGGCCATGCTCTAGATGTTTAGCTTTGGGTGCGGTGTGGTGTTGCAGAGTTCCACATTGGATGAAAAATGAATGGGTAGTCTTTTAAAGTAACCTTGGGAAATCCTATCCTTGTCAACTAACTTTATGAATTGAGTTAGATCCAAGATCCATTTTTTTACAATAACAGAGTCTCATATTATTGCAAAGATCAGTAATTTACTAAATCAGATGAACTGGGGAAAAAAAGCCTACTCATATTTTCAGATTGATACCTTGGCATTCTCTGGATTAGGCCCTCACCAAAATGGTTGAAGGCAATAGTCACCTGCATAACCTTATCTCTTACATAGGAATCACTGTGCCCCAATAAAATCACCTACACATAAGTTGGATTAATGAATAATTAGTCTTTGAACTAAAGTATCAACACACAAGAATGCAGTTAAAAAAATATATATTCAGAAATGTCGTTTTAGTTGAAAATTGACCTCATTGTGATGGGTGAAGTAATTGTTTGAAATGGTAATTGCAGTTGAACCCATAATAGCATCAATGAGACCATCAGCACAATTAGAAAGAGAGTTGTGATCAACCCAAATATGGCTCGAACCAAAAATGGAAATGGCATCACCATCAGCCATAGTCCTCCAACCATAATGTGATGGTGAGCTTCTAACCATGGCATTACCAGTTGGTTTACAATCATGAATATGGAGACCATGAATGATAATATTAGTAACAAATTGGATAGTAATACAAGCCCCATTCGCGATATGCACGTTCACACCACGAGCATCGATTGTCTTGAAACTATTCATGATCAGTTCTTGCTTAAGTGTGATGTGCATATCACGTTTAAACACTATCCACAATGGTTCATCTTGAATTACAGCATGACGAAGTGTTCCAGGTCGGGGATTTACTGGGTCATCATCACCTGAGTCAGTTACAACATAAAACCTGCACATAGAGGCGGATTCAGGATTTTTAGAAAGCAATAGATCCCGCTCTAAATTTGCCTCTGAATATAAATACCTGCCATCTCGGCCACCAATGGCATTACGTCCAAATCCAATTGAACAGTCAGCTAAGCGTCTGCGATTACGTTGCCAATTGCGATCGCATCGCCAACAATCATCAATAGGATTTCCCGTCGTACATGAGAAGTAACCCAGTTTTCTCCTCTCTGTGCTATTCCTAATGCTCCTATACAACAATACAAGAAAGATAAGTGTTCAATTTTGTCGAACAATATTTACCAGGCACTCAGTCTCAGTGTAATAATTGATTGAGTGTAAGATATTCCCTCGGCTAATTCTACAAGATACATGTCATCTCTCACCAGCAACATGTACTAGGTAACTCTATCCACCAAAGTTAGGACAGATGGAAAAAAATCACCTAATGTTTTTTTGTTTCCGCTGAATTTTGAACCTAAAATCTAAAGGTTCTCAACCACTTCATTGACTACTAGGTCACATCCTTGGACACTAAATTTTATTCCAAATTATGTAAAAGACAAACAAAATCTCACATGTGACTACTTTGATGTATATAGTATAGTATTATATAATAATAAGACTTATTTGAGGGATCAAGTTGACCCACTCAAAAATGTCTTATAGGGAGAAGTTAAAAATGAATGTAGTGTGATAAAATAAATAAATAAACTGTAGATAAAAGGAATACGGTCAATACGGAAATAGTACTTCTATCAATCATTCCATGTAAAAATAATAATAATAATGTACTAATAATAAAAATATCTAAAATAAATGCACATGCAAAGGTGGGGAGATAAATGCATGATGTGTCGGTAGGAGAAACTATTTATTGATTAGGGAAAAGTCATTTAATATATGGTGATGGGCTTTGTCAGTACAGCCAGCTGCTGCATCCCTCAATTTGGAGCCCAGATCTCATATCTTCTTACTGCTCTACTAACTTCTTAAGGCCATTTGCCAGGCTGGGACAGGGGACAATGTTATGTGGCCTACGATAAGTGGGGCTGTAAATTGGCCAAGTTCATCGTCAAAAGATTATTGTACGGGGCTCCTCTTATGCACACATATGTTTCAAACAGATTGTATTACATAAATAATAAAAAAAGATATTCCACGTTCATGTAGAATCCTAAAATGGATCGTAACCTAGAGAAATATGATATAAGCAATTTATTATAACACAAGTATTAATGGTCGATACAATGATTCGAATTTATGATATTATGTACCATTGCTCCAAATTAAGCTCCTTTTGACATTTTCTAAACTAAACCAATAATAATTATGTTTCACAAATAAATTGAAATCGACTATAGTCAAATCTCTTTATACCTTTGACATTTTCTAAACTAAACCAATAATAATTATGTTTCACAAATAAATTGAAATCGACTATAGTCAAATCTCTTTATACCTTTGACATTTTCTAAACTAAACCAATAATAATTATGTTTCACAAATAAATTGAAATCGACTATAGTCAAATCTCTTTATACTAACAAGAAAAATTGGTTTCAAATTTTCTTTTGATCGTTATAGTGAAATATTGTTATAGATGATGATTGTTATAAAGCGATCATCTCACCGTCAATATTGTTCTGTCTAAGTAACATGAATATGGATAAGCAAACCCAAAATATATAGAACAAACATTATAATGTGCACCTTCATGTAAAGCCACCTTCAGCCTCTACGAGAGACATGGATACACATGAATGAAAAAGACTCGATAGATAATTTATAATGTGCCTATGATGATAAATCTCCCAACAGGAGCATGTGAAGACCAAGTAGATTAGGCAGGGGAATGCAAGTATGCAACTTTTAACTTATTCTAACATGGCCCTTTCTAATCAATGATGATTAACCCTAATCCAAAAAGGTACTTTGGAGTATGGACCAATATATTACTTACAACATTATCATATACTAGATTGGATACCCATAAGAGAAATAGACATTAGACCTGACTCAACTTCAAACTATAGTTCATAATATAATAATTGTCCAAAATCGTATAAAAAGATCAACTCATTCTTGAAGAGTCGATGTGGAACTCAGGTACTCAACAATGTCCATACTCAATTTTACAACACATAATAACTCCTCTGACACGAATCCTAGTCGTTAGGGACGGATTCACAGGATTGGTGAGTTGATTTAAGAATTGTTAATTAATGGCAGTACTTATAAAAGCTGCCGTAGATAGAGAGCCTGTGGCATTTGCATGTGCAATATGCCTCATAGGCAGTCTAATGATAATCAGAGTAACTTCTTTTGACTGTCAGCAGAAGATGAATTTGGAAAGGGAATCGCAGAAGAATGGAAGCAGAGGGAATTGTATTGGAACGGTTCGGTAGGTGGGATATTAAAGACAACTGCGGCATTGCTTTTAATTTTGTGGGTGATGTGTAGATCTTGTGGCTGACTAATCAGAAATTTTGGATAGACATACAAACGATTATTTTTTTTAATAGGGAGCATTTTCCTATTTAATAGATCCTAAAAAGGTAGATATAAACTTTTCACTACGGGTCAATTTTGAACCACATTTGTCATATGAAAAAAAATAGCTTAATTGATTAATCATATAAATTTTCACTTTATTATTTTGTAATTTCCGCTCCAATTTCTCGTTCCTCATCATCCTTACCCCCACCCAAAATAGGAGAAAAAAACTCCTTTATAAACTTAGCTCCTTCAATAAACCTTATGCATACGAATTTGAATTAGGTGGATCAAATTATCCGATAATTAAACTAGAAAGTAAATGTAGTCTTCTTACAACAGGTCAAAATTTGGATCCAATTTATCATGCTAACAAAAATCAGCAATTATATAAATTAGAAAAAGTATATATATATGATAAAAGAATATTACTTTTATTTACATAAAAAGTATAATTTTTCAATAAAGGAAATTAAGACGAAACTCCTTTATTGATATAGCATCGTCACTGGGTGTGGGTACTATTTGTCTCTCTATTCAACCTATATATGATTGGAATATCTTTTTTTCCCAAAAATACTTTTAGTTCGTACTTGTTTTTTACAAAAGAGTAGTGACGCAGTAAACATTCGACTCCCTTTAATTATAAATAACTAAATAAAGTCTCTTAATGGAGTAAAGCATTAACTGAAAACAGATTAACGCTAAAGGGAGGAAGGATAGTTGCGATATGAGGAATATTTTTTAATAATTAAATACTAAAGGCTCGATTGGGAACAAGTTATTTTGATAACTAATCTCGGATACGTTATACCACTTTTAACATTTTTATATGGGATTGCGAGAGACAGGATTAACTCACATATCCACCATGGAAGCAATGGCTTCTGGATCATCTACAGCATGTTCATGCCTGAGTTCATCGTTTCCACTTAACCTGCAAAACTTAAATCATGTAAAAATAATTAAAAAGGGAAAATTGGATCGCGATTACAGAGTTAAAAGAACAGATATTTCCAGATCCGATCAGTCAATCTTCTTTGATTCAATTGCAAAGTTAGTACATTACTCGAAGAAGTAAAAGTGATAAAGGCGGAAAACAAAATGAAGTTAACCTGTTCGCCATAGTCGAGTTACTTAAGCTCTGAAATTGCTCTGCTTCTTCAATACTGACGATGAAAAATTCAAAATCTAATGAGTAAAACAGAGTAAAAGTAGCTCCAAACAGAGTCGATAAGAATGGAGAACTTACTCCAGCACAGATCAAATGTCAAAGTTAACAAAGAGAAATAGAAGTATTTGTCACACCAACATATTTAAATTCCATAATCGAAAAACAGAATCAGTGATGGTAGCAATGGCGTAAATTCCAGAAAATCTGGTATTGAATTAACCTTATCGAAGCTCAAATATCAAAATTACCAAGAGGAATCTCATGAAATGAGTAATACAACTACTTAAATCGAATTAATCGAAAAAACAGGGATGATAAGAATGGCGCAATTCACAGAAAATCCGAAATTATACTAAACTACATCGCTGCTCAAATGCATAAATTAAACAAGAGGAATTTCATATTAATCGAACTAATTTGCTTCCACATTGTAGACAAAATTGCTACTGAAAACGTAATGACGCCTTAAATACCTGTTATCGGCAGAAGAATTGATGAATAGTACGATCACAATTAGCAATTGAAGAAAACACAAACACGATAATCTCAGAGCAGCAGCCATGGCGAAGTTATCTCTAGAATTCGCCAATTTTCTCTCTGTTTTGGGAAAAACAGAATGTGGCTAATTTATATTATGAAATGAATGAAAGCTTGAATGGAGGAAACGTTTTTATAGGGCTGCAAGTAAGAGACAGAGGTACCATTCATTAGTTGTCTAACTTTTGATATTGTTCATTATTGGAAAGATAGCCTAATAAAACTCAACTTTATTTATCAAAAAATATTTACATGTTCAATAAATTAGTAGTTAATATAGATTAAGTTTTATCCATTTGAGTATGCCGTCAATATCATTAGTCTTTTTAAGGTTTAATCACAAGAATATTTGCTTAAACCTTCTATAAACCTCTCACCCAATTAACGTTCAACTTAATTTCTCTTTAGATGTAACAAATTATATATTACTCAAGTATTTTGAGACAAATTTGATTTGTCAATCGGCTATTAACGGCATTAATGAGGTTAAGCTAGTACCTAATTACATTTATTCACTAACTATGTAAAGAAATATATCTACTTTTTATGATCGTAGTGTCCATGTCACCTTTCACGCATCTTGATTAATTTTACGGGATACATGTTACTTCCTATCAATAATACGTTTCATGTTACTCTATCCATCAAAGCTAGGGCAGTCATGCTTTACTTTTAAAGTACTATATAATATAAACAAATCCAACAAATAGACACAATTCTTCCCCATCAATCAACGGCAAAACTAAGTAGTGTTGAGCAGTTCAGCCTTTAATCTGAAAATTATACTTACAAATAAAGTAAAATATATGTATTTTTTATTGTATATGAGGTGTTGATTTTCCTTTGACATAAAAAAAATTCAAGTATAATGATAGAGGGGTTCGAAATGATTTTAGATAATGTAAAACTACTTTTACATAATTTCTATATATAAGTTAAAACTTTAAATTTGTGATTAACAATATATAGCTTTTAACTAATTGACTTAAGTCATTCATGAGTCGTTTTCTCACGTGTCAATGCGTCGGTCACTCACGTGCCGGACACTGCAAAATTTAAACAGTTTCCATTTCTCTCGCGAGTTTGTCTAACAAATTAAATTCCACCGCATTATCTGTGGGGCCTACCACGTCTTCCACCTCAGCTACTTATTTAACTCGAACCTCGATGCTATATAAGAATAATACTGAATAAAATATATTAGAAATGTAAATTAGTTATATTGTGATTAATTATGCTATATTATTTATACTAAGATTATTTTCTATTGTCTTACCTATGCTTATATTGTTATGCATGTATTAATAGCCAATATATTGCTAGTACTACAGTTTGTTATCTATTTAGTGTTCTATAATATTGAATAATATGTATAACTAATATCACAATTAATACATGTCATATATGTATGTGTGATAAAATAATTTATAGTCTCACAAATATTTATTATTTATTTTAGATGACAAATTTCAAAGCGTTTTTTTTTTTTTTAACCTTTGATGAAACTTTTTCTACAAGCCACATTTAATTTTTACCATGCTATAAAATCCCATAACATGAATTAATTAATGAGTTTTTATGATTGACGGTGGTAAAACATTTACATAATTATGTCACTTAAAAAGTAAATTCAAATGAGTTTTATGATTAATATCTTTGCTTGTGAATCTTCACAACAACAATAACAACATGCCTATACTTCAGTGTAATTACCCGGTGAAATCTGAAGAGAATAGAATATGTGTAGATCTTCACAAAGCTATCATAATATTTAGTATAATTCTATAGGTAGGTTGGCAATATGCTAGCGTAATTCCATAAGTAGGGTTTGAAGAGGATAAAACTTATTCAAACCTTATTCCTTCCTCATAAAGATAGAAAGGTTATTTCAGAAAGACCCTCAGATCAAGTAACCCAAACAAAGGGCTAAATATCAAAAAAGCAAAATTTATCAATATCTTAGAGACTAAGAGTGTTATATATTATCGTTAGCTTAAAATCCTAATTATTACCAAATGAATATGACTTTATTATATTTGCAGTCAAAGTTCAAGATTTCCTGCACCATTTGAATTATTATGCATATATGTACAATATTGTTAAAAGTTAAAGCTTGTAATACGTACGATGTGATCCATTATTGGGACAAAGGACTTAAAATCTTGTACTGTTTTATAGTACTAAAGACTGTTTATATAGTTACTCCAAATTAAGAAGATCGTTAGTTTTATTAATTAGTGTCCCACAACTGTAATTCTTGTAGCAAATATTGAATTTAAGAGTAATGATTTGCAGTATAATATGGTTCGGAACAACATGAAATGATTTGATAGCTAGAGTTGCAGAATTTAAACCAAAAGAGTTCATCGATTGCTATGTGTACGTAAAAAAGTTAATCTTGCAACTATAATACAATTTTTTGATAAAAAAGTTCGAATAAACCCTCGGACCTCTATATAGCCCCACATTTGTGGATAAGAATATGCATTTTTGAAAGTCATAGTTTTTTGAAAGTCACTAAGAAGCCAAAAATATTTTTCATTTATTTAAGAAGCACCAATTTTAGAGAGGTGAAGGATTCAGACAAGCTTTTGGGTTTTTATTAGTTTTAGAAACTTATTTTAGAAGTTGAAAAACTGTTGAATATCCTTAAAAGTACTTTTGTAAGCTTGATTGAATACAAACTGTTGTTTTAATATTGATAAAAGTATATTTTAAACTGATTAATCAAACACAAACTATTATTGATCTCCTGAAGTATCTTTTTAAAAAATATTTTTGACAAAAGAAATTACTTTTCAAACTAAGTGAAATTTAAAAGTTTGATCAAACAGTCTAGTTGTAATATGTTATATATTTTTATACTATGAATTAATGGAAATTCTAGATGTGAAAATCAAAGCTACATATGGATATTTATTGGCTTATGGAGTAATTTGCTGTCTATTAAATTTTACTAACAAAAAGTCAAGTACTTCTTTCAGATAAACTGCAAATATGTTCCAATATCAGACCTAAGTCAACATCATCTCTTTAATGAATTACTATTCCCTATTTGACTTTCCACTTTTTAATTGCCCACTAGTCAGACAATATGTATTGGGGGAATTATATTTTTTTTGTTTAAAAGAAATGATCTCCCATGATCCATAAGAAAAAAAAAATTCTATAAAAAAATTCGTGTGAGAAGAACCATATAAAGAATCTTTATAATTTTAGCTAGCTGGTTGTGATAGTTTGTAGTGGTCATCGAGGTAGACAAAATGTATAACAAGTATATAATTCGTGTATACACGAATTATTCATTGATTATACACTAATAGTGACTAAATTTCGTAAAAATAACAAAATACTAGTGTTTTTTCATTAAATTAAATTCCAAAGACATTGAATTCATTACCCCAACTAAATGTAGGAATGCAAACAAGTATATACATAATGGTTTATTCAATTGTACAGCTCAAGCTGTCTAGTGTAAAAGAAATGAATTATGATGATAAAACATTAAAATTCAAATTTAATCATGATGGAAAATTTCAGAAAAATGGACAATGATAATGATGTGTTTCTTGGTATCTATGATTTGCACTATAGTATGTCTATTATTTTGCCTTTTTTTTAGATAAAGATAAAGAATTATCCATAAATTGTCCCATTTAAAAACAAATGTAAAGCCCACATGGGGTTCCTTCCTTATAAAAATTATCTGGCATACAGTAATAATATAAATACATAGTTGCATGCAGAGGAATACAAACCACACATTAAATCCATGTTTCCTCGTGTCCTTCCTTTCTCCACAATTATGAATTATTATGTAAGTAATAAGTTAAGAAACAGCAAAGAAAGATTATTTTTTTAAAAAAGCAGGGTACGTGAATGGGAAATGGGGGAGGGGATTACAAAATGGAGAGTCGAACCCTTACCAACAAGGTGAATGTTCTGATAGTCAACTAACTGAACTACTCAGATTTATCACTTGCATTGTATCACCCCATCATACTCGATGCTTTCTGAACGATACAGGTTTTCTAACAGCTAAGATATCCAAGAGAAATGTCCTGATTCTGCATTAATTCAACAAGATATCTCTCCTAAATCAGTCTGCTGCGATCCTGTTTCTTATATTGATATTAAAAAGTACCAAAATTCAGAACCCTTTCAACTTCGTGATATGGATTCGTAATGGTCAATATAATCATCCAGAAACAATGGCTTTCAAGATGTGAAGTTTTCTCTTGCAGCTCAGCAATCAACAGTCTGAAATAAGAAAACAATTTGAGGGGAACAAATATCAGATCAGTATGTGTGTGTTTAGAATGAGGAAATGTTTTTCATGCTTGGTTGTGGTCATGGAAAATACTTATTGAAGATTGACGATAATTTCAGCAAATTGGATGGTGTCTTGATGAAATTTAGGAGTATTAAGTTCACAATGATCTTCGAGTTTTGGTTGGAGAAAGTGATATAGTGCAAGAGTTAAAGTATTTGCAAAGAAAAATGACTTTTGCCCAAAAAGGGGGAGTAGTCAAAATTTCCCTCTTGGTAGAAAATGTTTTTCGTAGAAAAGATTTTCCAATACCAAAAAATGTCTCGTGAAAAGTACTTTTTTGGTCATACCGACAACACATTACAATTTTAACTTTTAAAATTTAGACTCAAGCTGAGAAATATGTCAAGTTAGGAACTAGTCAACCTAAAATTACTAACAACCATACCTGCTAAACATCTTTGTATAGCAACTGAAACTTTGGTATTCTCTCTGGAGGAAGGGGACAAGTCACTATGAGCTTGCCTTTCATGGCCCCTCTAAATATTGCCTGCTTACAAACAGGGACGGTCGAGCAGTTAGAAATGACTCCACATTCATGACTTGTAAAAAAAATGAATCATCAGAACAAAGTATCTACTCAGCAGATTCAAAAAAATGCACCAAGAACTTTAGTATACTAGCTCCTGGATAAACAGCCAACTAGAACACAATCTTATGCACATCATAGATGCAAACTGAATGAACAATCAGGTATTCTATAAAATTATGAGCTAACTGAAAAGAGTCTAACCCTCTACCAAATCTATCTGAACCTAAACTCGTTCTCTAATTGTTTAAGTTGATACACAAAATAGTTGCTACACTCACAGGCAACTCTTAGCAAACTAGGAGATCTCCCTTCCGGATCTCAAAAAGTTAGAAGTCTTTACAACCTGGAAACACAACTTTCCGAGCTTTATTCGATGCGTAACTTTTTAGACTTCTTAGAGGAACATCCTCCTTGAAAGAAATAAGGTGTCCTTAACTTATGGAAAAGGGATCTCAAACTACCAATTTTATTTGATAACCGAGAAATTCCTGAGTCCCAATGGCGCACAGTTCGAAACTCGGGAGATAAAGGGCCCACCAATATACTGTTCTCAACCTAAATACCAGGCTTTTGTTTGAGGCAGTGTTCGAACATGTGTGTGTCTAACCACATATCACATGTTGCGCTCTTACAACTAGACCAAAGTCCTGGAGCCATTTCAGAGTATAGATTTTAACATTTATTTCACTTATATTGCTACAGAATATGCATCTCAGTGTACCCTTGACTATTTGACAGATCTGGTAGTTGTGCTTTATAATAATCTTAAGAACTGATCCCTGATAAAACTTAGTTTCAGAAATTTATGGCAGAAATACTGTCTTGTGGTATGGTTATGCATTGAATCTTAAGTAGGGACTGGATGCGCAAAACAACCCATTCCCCTTTACGATGACTCAATGAACTTTGACACGTTACATCTGGTTGCACGTAATCTTGACTTTCGCCTTTCACTCGTGCAGTTGGACTAACTTCTCCCTTCCACAATTAAAGTTTCCTGCCGTTCAAACTTCATGTCCAGACTCCAGGGGACATGCAGAAACAAATCTACTAGCTTAATAAGCTAATATTGGACACCCCTCCATACATATACCAGAAGTTTGAGTCTAGAAATTAGAAGCTTGTGATATCTCAGCCATTCTCCAAAAGCCAAAGTATATCTCTTCAACTTAAAGCCACAAACGCGAGATTACAATCACATATATTAACTATTGTTCTGCCAAATTACTTGTCTTTCTGGCTTTCATATTCCATCAAAAAACACTCATGGCATTAATGGATCAACTTCATGCAAGTATTTGCGCCATACTAGTCACTCAATATTGCTGGTTGTTATGGTACCGTATATTTCACTCTTTAATCAAACGCCTTCCGAGGCTTTGGCACATCTAGAACCCATGGAGACTTAAACAATCTTGTTTAGAAAGTGCTACCCGAAGTTTATACAGTTGAATAACGAAGTCACAATTATTGAAAAGCTGCACTTCGCAGCGAAGAGCAAATAATTTTACACTTAATATTCATCTGGAATTCTGGATCATAGGAAAAATACTAAGGTCTAGAAAGAAAGTTGTGAGATTATCCCATACCTCTACAACATCAATGAAGTCTTGTTTTCTTTGAAATGCTCCAACCCACTTGGTGTGATCTGCACTCCTGGAGAACATCCATCTCAGAGAAGTAAGAGCTTCAATCATGACAGAGGTCCATAAGATACAATAATATCACAGGAATGTAATTGCAACATCAAGCTGTCCTTGACATATGCATAACTCAGTTTACAAGTAATTGCTTTATAATTGTTGCAATGTCGTCATCAAATTTACTACATAGATAACTCTTTCAGTATTATTATACAATTAACAGATAGAGAAATAAACCTTTTTTTTTGCTTTTGAAATATTAGATTGAGAGATAAAATTTTAACATTAAGGTAGCATAGCGAGTGGTAGGGGGAGAAATAGAGAAGCAAATTATTTGCAAACTTTCGTTGAACGTGTTCCAATATAGCATACCCTCCATTCTCCAATGAGGGAGGAGGCAAGTACGAATATATGACGACAAGAAGGTTATCTGCAAATACTTAGCCAATAGACTAACACATTCCTTTTCTCTCTTCTTTTCTTTTAACTAGCCTCTCCTTCCTATTTCCTAGTAAGAAACATTTTAGGCCTTCACAATTCTCTTTTCACCCCTCTCCCCGATCAAAAACAAAACAGAGATTCAGCTCTTGCAAGTAGTTGATTGAACCGAGTCAAAGTCACTTCAATTTCCCTTGATTGAAGGACCAAAGAACTTGTTATCCAAAATGTTGTGGAGAGCTTCCAGCATTCTGAATTAAATTAATTTTCCAACAAAATGTGTCTAATATATGGTCAAGATTATTGATTACAGTCATATAAGGACTAAAAATATGGTGTGCTCCTAACGCTCGACAGAGATACAAACGGGTATAAGACCATGGATGGCACTTTCTTCAACTAAATTGAATCACAACAACAACATAAAGAACATGTCCATAGCAGAAAACTTCGAAAATTCGAACAAAGAGAAGGCATACCCAGAATCCATCTTCATATGATGAGCATTGAAGAAGAAAATGGTAGATGGTATTAAGGTTATATCAAAATACTTGACATAAACTCGAACATCCTCTGAATCAATATCCACTAAAGCCACAGTCGTAAACTTGGACACCTCTCTCACAGATTTATACAGCTGCAGCCAACAAGAAGCAATGAAGTAAATGAACCACTCCAGAAAATATACAACTTATGCAATGTCAACTTAACAGTGAAAAAACACAACTTCTACACAGTTCGAGTGTCTAACGCATAAGGGTGAATTCACTTTTTCCACAGCTACCTACATCTTACACCCAAAACTATACAAATCGTAGTTGTAATTTGTAAAATATATACTCCCTCTGTCTCAATTTGTGCGCAACTATTACTATATGCAAAGACAAACAACTTGCGCTATTCCCCGCCAAAAAAAAGATAAAACGTTCTCCAAGAAAAATTATGACTTGTAGTCTTCTTCCCAAAACAGGAATTCCTTCAACAAAAATTATAACTTGTAGTCTTCCTCCAAATTTTTTTTATAACTTGTAGTGCACCCAAGGGTGTGCCCTAGTAGTCAATGACATAGGTTAAGAACCATAACGTCTTAGGTTCATAAGGTGATTTATTCTCATCTGTCCTAGCCTTGTTGCTGGTGGAGGTGGTAAGTATCCCGTGGAATTAGTCCATGTGCATGAAAACTTGTAGTACTATTAGACATTTGATGAGTTGATCCTGGAGCATATCTACTAGAGCTTTAAATTCAATGCACTCATATCGTAAACTATATTACATAATTAGGTCATTAATAAGGTAATTACAGACAAATCTCTGGCGCAACCTGATGAAATTGATTACTAAATTGCTACTACTGGTATAAGTATTCTCTATACTTTCAGTGTATATAACTTAAATCCATGTATAATCTCACTAGCTTAGCTTAAAATCCTAAATTCGCCTAAAATTTAAGTTTCCTCAGGTAATGATCTTTACAAGAGAAATTCAAGGAATTGGAACAAAATAGATTAGTCTATCACTGTTTCACAAAAAAAAATAGGAGAAAACAGAAAAAATGGAGGCGTACGATGTCGTCGAGCTGGAGGCAAAGAGGATCAGAGGATCGGCCGAGACGGAGGACGAGAACTTTGTCGATTGTGTCCCTTATTATCGAATCTACTTCTTCCTTCTTCGTCAGCGTCCTCAATATATACTCCATCTTCTCTCCCCGTCTTTTCTTCAAAATACGGCCAAACGCTACCGGAAAAACTTTATAAGTATTTGCATGCGAAGAGGGCTTCGCCGGAGTGGTGCAATTTTACAGTAAATACATCGAGAAATACATTTTTTTATCAGCTAGAATAATTGCACTTTTGGTCCCTTAATTATAGATAAAATGTGATTTTAACCTTTGATTAACTGAAATATGTGTTTTTAGTCCTTTTGTATAGAAAATTGGGTATAGGTTGTTTGGCCCGTTAGGTGACATGTTTGAATCCGATAATATAACGAATCATTGTGATTTAATTTGTCGAGTCAAATTAATAAATGGATCATTATTCAACTCGTTCTAATTTAAATTATTAGATGGATTACAAAATATGAGTTGATTTTGCTAATTCAAAAGTACTAATTATTTATTGAATGTGTTGTCTTCAAATCAATAAGAGGGAGTTTGTCTACGCGTATAAATGAGTAAAATTTATCGAGTGGTTATTCAGCTTTGAGTTTATCAAAAAAATGTTTGTCTTTCTTTGAAATTGATTTATTGTTAGTGTCCACTTGTGCCTATGAAGCCACGGGGTTGTCTCACGAAGCTTTTTTTTTATTCAATATCTTCACATCTACTTTCTCTAAGATGAACCAGTCCTTTGCTATCGCAAGAATATAGCCATCAAAGAGTTATATGTGCTACTTCGCTTATTATACCATATTTGCTCAAAGAGGCATATTGTAAATGCATAGGTGAGTGATAATTAAACATAAGAGACATGTCTGAAGTTGAGCAAATATATATATATATTATTATTATTAATGAGCCAATTTGCCACCTCTAGGTATAATGCATTAGTGCTATCCTTAATTAGGATTCACTATTAGCTAGGTCAGAAACAACATTAAATATGAAAGAGACAAGAAATAAAACCTACATCTCAATATTCTTTTTTATTGGATTACGACTTAATGAAACACTGAGAACCAATTACTTAACTGAGTATGAAAGGTTAGAGAATTATATACTTACAAAGACAAAATTATATAATATTTAATTTATTATATATTAATTTAATTAAACAATCACCAGACATTTTAATCACCCCACCTCCCAAACATATTTGTGAGGTGATTCTTTGAAGAATATGTCTTCTTAAGCCCATATATTTTTGTAGGTGCCCATTGCAGTCCTTGTTTTTTCACAATTGTTTGTGTCCACTACTTCGTAAATGTGTTAGATGTCTCATAAAACAAAACAATGGAGTAATATCTTATCCACCCAATTCATATTCCTATAGTTTTATTTGTCGGTTAACTATTCGATATTATAAGGTTAGAATCTCATATTGGTTGAAAAATAAAGTGGTGATCTGCTTATAATATGGACTTGAATGATTTTTTGCTCATGTATTAGCTTTAGATGTTGATTAGTTAGACTCAAATGTCATATTTTTACATGATATCAAAGTCAGGTCCATCTCTATTTGGACTCACAATCCACAAAGTCAGATTTATCCCTACCCGATCCACAACTTGCAGTTTGAGCTCAATATTATGAACCAAATGTACTTGTGATTCAAAAGTTATTTTCTTTAATTTGTTGAAATACTGTCACATAATCTAGAGAATAGTAATTTATACTTTCTGGACCTACCTCATCTAATACTTCCAAAAAAATCCTTTGAGAGGAATAGTAACCTAATGAGACCATGAGAGTGTTAGATTCAAAATAAAAATAATTCTAATTAGCAAAAAAACTCAAGGCTATCGCAAGTGTAGGTCTACAAGATAGCTATCACAAAATTTCGTCGTTCGTTTCATCATAAGATCAATCTATCACTCAATTATACGTATTTTATCGTTATCTAATTGCAACCAACAATTATATATCTACTTATCGTATTTTTACACCTGCTCAATAAATAGTAATTCAAAGCAACTCAATTTATGCCTTGGCAGTTGGGACTTCAAGACTGATCTTTCTATTAAATCTTATTGTAACATGAAAAATACCCCAAGACTCCCTTAGATGGCCATAAACCAAACACCACCAAAGGCCCTACATTTTGTATGGTGAACAGAGTTTCCACCATAGATAAAATCCATTTATTACATTTTAATTTCTTTATTAGTGTCATTTTTTTCTCCCTTAGATTCAAGATTTGCTTAGTACCCACCACATGATCAATTAGTCTTACTATATATTTAATTTGTATAAATATAATCCTTATTGCCACAAAAATCACAAAACACACCAAAATTAGTGTCTTCATCTTTCTCCAAAGGCCAAAGACAAGAAATTTTGGCTTATTACAGACAAACACATATAATTCCTTCTATATATGATCCATTTGACCAAATTTTTTTGTCTCACTTGTATAGTCTAAAGAATCTAGTCTATTTAAAATATATTTCCACTAACATGCAGGTTAGCTAGTTTTCTAATATTTTTTTTTTCTTCATCATAAAATTATTTATTGTCATGTTCACATCTAGCTAACTTTGAGCATTCACATATATAACAGATCCTTCAATGGCTTTTCAAGAATGCAAATGAGACCAATTTTAACACCAATTCTAGCAAGAAGCAAGTTGTTACTGGTGAGTGAAAAAAAAAAACTTTGTTCACTATCTTGTTAGTTTTACATTTTAGATTTGCATTTCGTGTTCAAATATTGTAATTTCACCGATAGTCTATTTTTCAGATTACCATATCAGACTTGACACGAAGATAGTCTGATATGAAAAGTTGCCTATTTATAGCTATTCATGCAACTTTACAAATTGGAATATGTTATCGTTCTATTTTTCAAATTATCATATCAGACTTGACATATGAAGATTGTCTAACATGAAAAGTTACCTATTTTATAGGTCAATTTTTCCTTATGATGTAAATAAATTATACATTGTCAGCGCGCAGAACTTAGATTGCTACATTTTAATGTCATTTTTGAGATCCGAAGTCATCAGTGTTTGTTGATTTCTCTGTTTTTTCAGATGAGGAAGTGAAATCCCAAGGCATTGTCCTGTTTGCGATTTCTCGAAAAAAGAGAAATCGAGCTGGAAAATCAGCAAATTCATGCTGCTGCAACATCCTCAATTTGTTCAACACATTACGCAGAAAAGACATTGCGAAAGATTATTTCTACAGCACGATTCGTCTAAAGAGATTGGAAAGTTCGCGAAGGAAACAACAATTTGTAGATTGCATGAAGATGAAAAAACAGAGTCTTACTCGTGGATTAAGCTTTCGTCGAAAGTCAGATTCTGCCACAGCCAAAGTTTTGCCAGTTAGTGATGGCCATAAGGAGCAAAATTTTAGTGCAGATAAGAAGGAAAAGGCTAATGGAGATAAAATCAAGACAGTTTCAAAGATGAAAGAACTAATAAGATGGGCTGCTGCTGCTAAATCACAAAAGGGAGGAAAATACTTTGGTCAAAAGGTAAGATTACTCGAATTTAACTTATATACACCGACAATTATCTAGTGTAACGTTATTTGTTTTAGCAAGTTGCTTGTACTATCAAGGTTACGAGCCATTTAACTTATTTTAAGTCAGTAAAATATAACACGAGATCTGGAAATAAAATCTTTGTAGGTTAGTTTTCTTTTATTCAAATGTAATTGGTCATAAAAGATCGAAAATCCATACTACATAGTACACGACTCCATATTATTTATATCTAAGAGGAGAAGTACAAGCATATTCTTAATATTATTTGACTTGTCTATTTATATATCTTATGACGAACATGTTGCCACGATCACATTCAAGTAATATGTAAATGAATTATATTCCATCAATTTTTCTTATGTTATACAGATACAGCTTTTATTCTTCCCAACTACTCTCTATATATATTTTTTTATGTTGTCACTAATGAAAATGTGTCTGGACCAGAAAGTGTGGCCACACTCTCAAAAGTTCTTTAAAAATAAAAAATATTTTGTAGTAAGATTTAACTTATATACGCTAACTATATAAAAATAAGTATTTATGAACAGTTACTTGTATTTCTCATTTAAGTGAACTGATAATGTGTAGGTTCTGCACTTACGCGATAGGTCGGACTTAAAGGCAGTACCAGATGATGATGATCAACTGAGCTATGACTCTCCAAAGATCAGCTTCAGATGGGATGTTGATCAAAATTACTCTGCAATTTCAGTGACAAAAAATCACCAATCTATAAAAAATTCCCCTTTAAACACTATGGTCCATATAGATCAGTGCCTTGCAGCAACTAGAAAAGGGAATTGGGTCACCACAGATTCTGAATGTAAGTTTCCTTAGTCCTTTTATTCAATACATAATGTAGTCCAAAGAGGATACGATATCTAGACTCCAAAAAGGAAGTATGTAATGCTAGATTGTAAATCGAACTAAGGTCTATTTCAGTAAAGTCATAAAACTAACCAAAATACATCAATCATTCGTATATTTGGTATAATATGAAAAGCAATAATGCATATTCATTAAGTTCGTACCAAAGATTACAACCCTTGTTAAATTTGAAGAAGTACTTATCGAGCCACTATAACCTTCTCGGTGATTATATCTTTTTTGTTTCATATTTTAATTTTGAAGCAAACTTTTTTCCATCAATTTATGCTATTTTTTTTTAATAACAGTTGTGGTACTAGAGCTAGAGCTATGAAGAAGATTGGTGGTCTCTGTGCCACGTGGATTATAGTAATTTGTTCATCAACTTTGCTACTTTGATGTAACGTTGTTTGTTTAACGCACATGACATTCACCTTATATGTCAATTTTATATTCTAACCAACGTTCAACGATAACAATAATGTGTCTGGATGCTGCTAAAAACCCACGAATAGCAAGTGCCTTTTCTTGTGTGGATCTTATTTTATTGGGTACTTGATGAGGTGACCACCTTCACATTTTTATTTTACTGTTACATTGAGAGTTACTCAACATATTGCTTGACGTGAAATGGATAGTGGATTTATTTGTCGTTGTTGAATCTTTTTTCACAGCTCGATAGATAATTTGATAAGACGCTGAGTTTTTTTTCCGTGTTTTATAATATGATTAATCAATATGTTAACTAATTGATTATGATAAATTGGGTCGAATTTTAATGTTTGTTACAATGAAATTAAAATTTATAAGTGGAATCTGAAAACAGTGGTATGTATATAGTCTTATTCCTAGTTTGTAAAGACACAAATATTATTTTCGATATATATTGGTTCAAGTAAAGCATATCACAATGGAAGAAATATGAAAAAAATACAGTAAAAATAAGGGGAAATAAACATTAACAATAACAAATAATACATATACTTGGACCATTCTACCCAACTTTCAAACTCATAAATGTTTCATGGGACCAATTTCAAACTAATATCCCTTCATTCATTGCATTTAGGCATAATACATAGACGTGATCCTTAGTTTAGCGTTAACTAGCAACTATGACCTTTAACATTGAGTGTGCATAAGTAGATACTTAAACTTGTATTAAAATGAATAAATTATAGACACATTCGTCCTACATAGCATCATACATGATAATTTTGTGTCCTACATGACGTCTTATGTGTATTATGTCATGTAGAGCATGTATGTCTGTCTACTTATTCAATTTTATACAAGTTTAAGTGTCTACTTGTACACACTCAAAGTTGAAAGACATAGTTATCTGCTAAAGCCAAGTTAAAAAGTTATATTTATGTATTATACCTTGTATTTAATTTGATTATAATTACACTATAGGTGAATTGAAGACTTTTAATCCTCTTGCCTATTAAAAAGAAGAAACTTTTAATATGAAGTTATTTTGATATGCAAACAAAAAGAAGTAAGCAATCTATTGGTCTTAATTTAGTAATTTGTGATGAAAGACCTCAATGATCTATACAATCATTTATAATCTAGTAAAGGTCTTCAGTAGCATTTCCTCACTAGCTCTCTTGGTATTTTAAAGCTTAAAAACCAAGTCCTAGTAATTGGTAAGACCTAAAATAACCAATTTCAACTTTTAAATACTCCATTCGATTTAATTTGTTTGTACTTTGATTTGATAAAAAACTTAAGAAAGTATTTTTTTTTTTAATTCTTGTGAAGTTATGGTATTAAACTAAAGATAGGTAGAATGTATCAAAATACCCTTCAATCTCACGGACTTTAAAAATTAAAATTAACGAATTATCAAAAAAACTTTTTTTAAAAAAATAAACTAAAAGGAAAAATTAAAAAACAAATTAAACCTTTTTTTTACCCACCCTCAAGAAGATCAATAATGTTCTCACTTATTCTTCAAATTAACTTAATCGCTTAAACCTAACTTTAATCTATCAATTGATGATAGAGGCACTCAATCACTCGAGCAAGTCTGACTTGTCTCAACCATATTAAATTTCCAAAAGCCAATTCTTTAATTTTTCTTACTCTTTATATGTTTGTTTTTCTGTTATATCACTGTGCAACAAAGTAGGAAAACCAACTACTCCTCACACAGTCTTCATTTTTTTTCTATAATCTAAACTAAAATCCCACACACTTTATCAACTCAATAAAAAAAAACAATCTTTTTCAAAAACCCTCAATCAAAAAAACAATCTTTTTCAAAACCCCTCAATCAAAAAAGGATGGAAGAATCCATTTGTATTCAAAAACTCAATTCTCAAAATGACCAAAAAATCAAGAATTGGGATTTTCTTTCTTCAGATCTTACTGAAAAAATCCTCTCATACCTACCAATTCGTTCTATAATTGTTGCTTCCTCTGTATGCAAGATCTGGAATTCCATCATCACTTCTTCTTCTTTCACTACCAAAATCTCTGCTACAAAAAAGCAGCCATGGCTTTTTCTCTGTGGCCAAAACAGCATTTTTTACAACAATAACCAACCATTTGCTTATGACCCAGATGCCAATGAGTGGATTTCACTTCCCACTTCAACCCTTTTGTCCCAAGATTTCTTTATTGGTTCAAATGGTTTTTTCTTTGCTACAACTTCTGAAAATTTCAGTTTTAAGCCTATTTTTAATGGAATTTGGGTCCAAACAAGCCCTTTGAGGTTCTCCAGGTGTAATCCTCTCGTGGGTGTTTACAATGAAGGGTTAAATCCAAGATTCATTGTTGTTGGTGGGGTTAGATTTGTTGGTGGATTAGTTGATGTTGAGGACAGATTGGCTGTTGAGATTTATAACCCAAATCTTGATTATTGGGAACTGTGCCCACCTTTACCAGCAGATTTTAGGTCAGGGAATTCATCACAGTGGTTATGTTCAGCTTTGTTAAGAGATAAATTCTACTATGTTTTTGGGATATATTCTTGTTTTATTACATGTTTCAATTTGGATGAACATTTGTGGAGTGAGGTACAAACACTTAGACCACCTGGGATTTTGTTTTCATTCTTGGTAACTTGTCAAGATTGTTTAGTTTTAGGTGGATTATGCAATTCACCAAATGGACCAAATTTTGTTCTATGGAAGGTTGATGAGAAAACAATGGAGTTTAGTGAACTTGCTACAATGCCTCAAGCATTGATGTATTGTTTGTTTGATAGTGATGAAGATGACAAATTTGCTAGTTTGAAATGTGTTGGATTGGGGAATCTTGTTTATGTGTACAATGAAGAACATCTTAAGAATTATCCTGCTTGTGTTTGTGAATTTAGTAATGATTTTGGGATGTGTAGTTGGAGGAAGTTGCCTAATTTGCCACCAAATGCTAGTAAGTTTCATAGAGTGATTAGCTTTTGTTCAAATGTTTCACTTGACAGCATTCTTGTTGGTGCAAGAATTTGAAGTTTCACGGCATCGAGCCATGTGGTGGGATGGATGAGAATATTCATTATCTTTAACCAGAAGTTTCAGACTTGAGCTTTGAATACAAGGAAACTCATGCTAAAGAGCATTAGCTAGTGGGTCTATGGTGTGAATTCAGATTCGTCGGACTTACAACTCTTGAAATTTCACCAACAACCAAGATGTATGGTGGGAATAGATGAGATTCTTTCTCGAGTATAAGCTTTTGGAATAGAGAAATTTATGGTGGGTCGGGAGTGATTTCTCTATAACAAGCCCTACGCTAGGCGAATCCTGATTTTTAGGATGGTTTTTTCATTTCATAATTGTATATGTACGTTTAGAGATATGTACTTGGTACTTTTTCCTGTTTCCAAAATTATATATATATGCAATTATACATGATAACTTTTTTCATGTTGTGCTCGATGTAATTTTCAGTTAAGACTTCAGGTAATATTAATTATTTTTAAGTTATCCAATCCATTTCTTCTTCTTTTTGGATCTAATAAAGGTGAAAAGCAAATAGGGAAAGTGAATATATATTCGATTTTGAGATCACCATTTAAGCTATATAAGGCAAAAGAAAAAAAAATTATATAACTGAAGTTAAATCATTTTTGCTTAAGCTCCAATGACGTGTGACTGAAAATTTAACTATTTTATTAAAGTTTAATTATTTTTAAGCAAAATGAAAATTATATTTTAAAAAGTTAAATAATAGCTTAAAATATGATGAGTTATTCAAATATTAGACGGTAAGATTCATAAATATATTAGTAAAAAACATAAGATTAGAGTCTAAGATTATCTAGAAGAATAATTTTCAAGAACTATATTTATTTTTTTTAGATTTTCATTCGTGTTTGGTATCCATATTGTAGCCAGACTAAATTTGAATTTGCGCCAGAAAGTCCCATAATAGTAAAACCCTCCACTCCACCACAATCCTTGTCGAATATATTTATCCAAGTTTTAAGAACAAAATCTAACTAAATGACCTAAAAGGGGTTATTTGTATAAACCATCCCTTTATAGAACCTCGTGGCCCGTTAAATTTCGGGCCTCAAAATAAGCCCAAAATTTCACCTGATAACAAAACAAACAATTAGCTGCTGCCGCTGTTTCTGTCAAGGGTTTACAGTTGTTTCTCTGTAGAAGAAGAAGAAGAAAAGGAGGGTTTTAGGGTTTTTGTTTATCAGAAAAAAATGGATAGGTACCAAAAAGTAGAGAAACCCAAGCCTGAATTACCCATTAACGAGAATGAGATCAGAATCACTTCTCAGGGACTTGTAAGAAACTACATCAGCTATGCTACTAGTCTGCTTCAGGTATAACACTCACTTTTTTTTCGTAACTGGTAAAGTTGTTGTCATGTGACCAAAAGGTGTCGGGTTGAAGCTTTAGTGCACTGGACTGCTTCTTCTTTATTGTGGCAGTAGTTTTTACTGTGTTTTTTGGTATAATTGTTATGCATGTATATATAGGTTTCCATTGGTTGTTCATAAAGGCATTCCAGAAAGTGAAACTGTTTGCTTTTTTCAGCTGTTTTTTTGCTTCCCCGATGAATTGGTGTTGTTTGATTGATTGGATTGATGTTTTTTTCTTTTGGCAATGGTTTGGGATAATTGTGGAATCATTTACAGACAGTGTTAAAATGTTCGGCTTTTCGGCCCTAAAGGTATTATTTTTGGTTTGGATGTGATTGCATGCATTTATATTTCGTGTGCCTTTGTTGACAATGTAATATATGGATTGAGATTTTTATTTTTAAGCTGTGAAATAGTGTGGTCTATTGAGTGCGATCACTGCTCTGTGTTTGTAGGATGTTGCTACTAACTATTCATAACTTTTGGAGTTCTCATGGTCGTGCATATTAAAGTAGTATTTGCACCAAGTAGTTCCATTAAAACAGAGTCAATGTGCATATATCTTTTGCTGTCAATATGTAGGCTTATGTTTATTACTTTAACATGACAATCACTTGAGAGTATTCATGACATGTGCCTAGAAGAATTAATGATCATACCTGCATATTGTCTCTGTGATTTGAGACTTTATTTTTATTGCTGCATAAATACTTTGTGCAAGGAGGATTTCAAAAATTTGCACGGGCACAGGAAACTGGTGGTTATATTGGTTCTTCATCAATTGTTGAAGTTACATCTTAATAGGACAGCAAGACAATTAGATTTCCCTGCAATTATTTATCCAAAACTTCTACACAGAGAATAATCTGGTGTTGTATATGTGGTCTGACAAGAATAAGTAAGATCCTAAGCTGAGGCTGTTTTGATGGTTCAATTTTTTGAAATGGAGTACCATAACGGAGAATTCAGTAGTAGCTGAGTTAAATAATTTTGCTTTTCAACTTATAATAGCTGGCAGTTGATTCCATATGGTTCAGCAGATGAAAGGTGAAAAGGAGAGTTTATGTAATTGTTTAGTGATATTCTTTGAAGATGCCAACTAGAGTACTTCTGGTCTGTTCTTGGCTCTGAGGATCTTTCTTGTGTGTTTCCTATATTCAATTGCTTTGTTGTTGCCTTACTTCAAGCAAGAAATACTTGTAGGCTTGTAGCGTTATGATCTCTTGATAATTCATTCTATCCCTAAGGTTGATGGTTGAAGCTGCATTGCAGATTATATCTTTCTCATTTTTTGGTGGGAGGTCTGATGTAAACTGTAACCAGAAACTTTTCAGAAGTGGCTAACAGAAAGTTTTATGACTATTGGCTATTCAGGAGAGGAGTGGGAAAGAGATCATTTTGAAAGCAATGGGTCAGGCAATAAGCAAGACTGTAGCTGTTGCAGAGATCATTAAGGTAGCTTGCCTGCTTCTTTTTTTTCCCAGTACACTTTCTGTATTTACCATATTCAGATGTAATTCATTGTTCAGAGAAGAATTCCTCGTCTGCATCAAGATGCTGCTATCAGCTCAGTGAGCATCACAGATGTATGGGAACCTATTGAAGAGGGCCTTTTACCGTAAGTTTGAAGTCTTGCTAACTTTCTCAAATTTGTTTGTTCCTAACTGCCTATCATGTGGGATAAGTCTAAGGTTTACCTTTTATTCTACAATTGGGTGCAAATTGCATAGCTGTGGTTCTGATTCTTGTTAATGTTGGTTTTCTTTGTAATAGTGTGGAGCAGACTCGGCATGTCTCAATGATTTCAATCACCTTGTCAACAACGGAACTGAACAAGGACTCTCCAGGGTAATCCTTTGCTGTATTCATTTTTTATTAGGATGTTCTTTTAGACCCTTAACATGCTTACTCGAGTGCAAATTTATCTTACTTTATTGAGTCATGGTTTATTGTGATAATTCCTTTTATCTTTTCGAGTCTTCTGGCAGAAATTTTTCTTCTCTATGGTTTGCTTGATTTACAAATCATCTTATGTAAGTTCATGTTCATAGGTATCAAGCGCCTTCTGAGATTCAGCAGACTAATTACTACAACAACAATAACAACAACTATGCCCCACGTTATAGTTACCAGCCTCGACAGCAGCAACCACCACCTCGACAAGCACAAGCAGTTTACAATGCTGGTAATGAAGGTAATGACCTGCTAACTAACAGAATAATTATATAACAATGATTCATGTGAAATTTTGCTACATCCTCAAAAATTACCATAACTTGATTTAGATTCATATGGCCGAGGGGGTGGTCGAGGCCGAGGGCGTGGTAGAGGTAGGGGACGTGGTTGGAACAGAGGTGGATATACAAATTACCAAGATGGATATGATAACTATCAAGGTATTCTTCCTTACCTCAAGTATTTTTTTTTGGTTTGGAGGCTCTAACACTTCCTGGCATTGATGTATATTATTTCATTTTGATAGAAAATGGTGGGTACTCAAACTGGGGGCGAGGTGGAGGCCGTGGTGGCTGGGGATATCGTGGTAAGCATGGATATGTCATTTGTTTTCTTCTCCACCTTACTAGCTTATATCATGTTATAAATGCATTTTTGGTTCTTAATATTTTTATGTTGTGGTGTCAGACTCTGGATATGGAAGAGGCAGGGGTGGAGGTGGCAGAGGTTATGGTTATGGTCGTGGACGTGGACGGATGGGCATCCGTCCAAGGGGTGGCAATAACAACCAGGCTTAGTTGTTGATTGTATCTCTAGTTTGCTATACCTTAAACGCTGCCTTGGCATAATGGTTTTCTTTTGTCCAATGTCTGTCTAAAAAAAGCATGAAATTATTATGGCTTGTTGCATCGACGGGTTGTCTTGTTTTCCAGCATCATTATATGTGGGCTAGGCATATATATCTCTAGTGAAAACCAAGTTCAAGTAGTATTTATGCAATTAGAACATATTCTTTTGTTTATCTTAAAATGTCTAATCATTTCTTTATTTTTATTTCATGTTTTGGTACTCTCTTATGAATTTTTAGCCCTGAGATTTCAAGATGACGACTTCCTTCAAATCTTAAAAATATAATCCTCTTATAGCATCCCAGATTCATTATTTGTTGACTGAAGAATGTCTCAATTAAGAATAGAAACAGAACCGGAGAAATTGAATTTCTGCTCGTGTCTATTGCCTTGGAAAGCCTTCAGTTTTACTTACCATAAGGTAAAAGGTACCTTAAATTCTTTGGCGTAGATGCAAATATACCTTATTGTTAAGTTTGAGAAATTAACACCTATTCTGTCGGTGTTTGCTAAGAAATAGCAGTCAGAAGATATGATACAATACAACGAAAGAGAGGAACCACATGTTAACATGCGTGAAAAACTCTACTTCCCTCGCAAACGGAAGAGACCTATGCTCAACCCAAAACTATGCAAAACATTATACAAAGTTTTGACAGTCCTAAAAAAATTATCAACAAACACCATCCTGCTGGGGCTAAATTTTCAGAGTAAATCCCAGTTGTTGCACAACAGAGAAATACTACTTTAGTTGGTTGATACTGTCTAGTAAATTATTCCAAGGCAGCCAGGCATAAACAAAAGACAGAAAATAGAGCAATATGTACTATTTTCACCGGGTCGTTCAAATTTTGGATCTTTCAAAAGTATACTACACGTGAGCTCCCAAGGAGAAGCTTTCAGCAGTAAGTCACTTCACAGCATGACAAGCTATATAGGCACTTCATCATACCTCCACAGCATAGAGCAAAATGTATCATTCAAAAAATAAAAAATTAAAATTGAATTACAAGGATCAGGCATTTTACTGCTAGAAGTATTAAGAATTATAGTTCAATAACCACCGTTATAATAAATAAATGACCATCAATTAATGACAATTGAAGCCATGACATATCGAAAGAACTATGACCAGAATCAAGGCCAAAATGATGCCCAGGACTATAAGCTTTATCTTCATGTTCTGCAACCACATCTTCCTCCTCACTTTTGTTCCTTGTGTCTTGAAATCTTGTGCCTGCAATATAATAATACACTTTTAGAAACCCTAATAATTATAGTTTAAATGCAAGCAAACGAGTAAACAATAACACAAAGCAGATGACAAAAAGGGGAAAAGATACAACTTAAGGTGTGATAATGCAGCAATTCACAGGTTCCAATATTCCAACTGCAGGAGCAATTTACAGACAGTTAGCTACTAAAATTTAAGGAGAAGATCATAGCATGAGTTTTGACCTACGGACTTCACAGTGGCGTGGACCAAGTGATAATTAGCAAAACATACAAATGTAGAACAACGAACGCAAATCAACAGTGTATATCAAAAGTTACCACCTGATGCATCATTACCACATCAAATTCAGCAAGTAACTGGATATATGTAGACCACTTCCAATTTGCTAAAACTAGCAAAGTAGCAGGCAATCAGATAAGTTCTATCAATTCTTTTTCAAAAAAGTATGCTAGCAGCTCTTATTCATATAACTGGCAATAAGAGCTTTGTCATCAACATTTCAAGGTAGGAATTTCTTAGAAGCAGGGAATTGAATAGTCTTATCCACCAAAAGAGAAAGAATTCCACAGCATTCAAACCTGTGAACGAAGGTTCTCAGTTTTATCCACCAAAAGTTCAATTTTCTCCCCACGATCCAGGACCTGCAAGGCCACAATTCTCGTTAACAAACTGCAATACAGTTTCTTGAACTCTCAATGTTTTCTAGTTCCACATCAGGATACCAAGTCTTTTAAAATAATACTATAGTACAAAGGGAATATGCTTACCTTCTCAATGTTTTCCATCATCACACCTTTAACTTCTGAAACCTGAGCCTTCACCTTTGCAAGCTTGTTGATTTCCTCTGGATGATCAACACAGTACTGCATCTGATCCTTTATTTTGGGCCTGTAGTTATAATCATGGTCTTGAGATATCAGCATTCATACTAAAAAACAATAGTGGTAGAGAATGAAAAGGGAAAAGTCAAAATACCCAAACTCCTTGTTCAAGCTGTTAGCAACAGCTGTAGCAGCTTTGCCTCCACCATATTTCTTGGTAAAATCATCCTTAACTCTCTCCAGAAATGCAATTGGGACCTGCCTGCCAACAGACTCCACAGCTACAACACAGTATGCTGGTTGTACAAAATAAAGCCCATTAGCTTTACAAATGCCAAAACACAAACAACATGACAATGGCGCATTATTTATCAAATTGCCAGATAGCAATCATTATTTTAAGTACAGTGGTAAATGCACACTAGTATCCTAGGAAAATAAATACTTAACAAAGTTGTATCAAAATTGTTTCCTTATATCATCTTTCAATAATAAGCATATCCAACATGATACTCAGATAGCTCAATAATTTCCCAGATACAACAAGTGAGACAATAATCTGTCAAAATAGACTTATTTTTCATATACATTCCAATTCTAAAATGAGAAAATCCCCCGACTACTTATACTATGTAGAAATACATACTATATCGCCTCCATAAAAGTTGGTGATCCGACATGCTAAACTTAAGACAGCTGCGCAAAATTTGCATTTCGCGTTTAATTTCATGGATCTCTCACAGGAAGACCACAAATTAGACAAGCAATCAAGCCTGGGTGTCATCTCAAAATTAAAACGGTTCTACGCGTCTATGTTGAGACAAGTAAAATAATGTTAAAAGTCCTGGTATTTCCAACAGAATGAATCAAAGATGCATTGTCATCCGCACTGCTAAGCAAACGAAGAAACTGCAAGTATCAGTAGATTCTAATAAAAGAACACCAAACTGACCGAATTACACAAAAAACGAATCAAGCAAACAAAGGCACAGACGATGATTGGAGGATCTTCCATACAAGTCCTTATCCTCTAGTTCTCTTAATAAACAAAATTCTCGAATATCCTTATTTTTGCAAATAGTTCACAAAATAAAAGAGATCTAAACCAAAAATTTGCTTCAATTCAAACTCAACGCCTAGGAATTGACCACTTATCAGTATGACTAAGATCTAACACAGTCAATATCATAGCAGTAGCGATTCAGATGAAAATGGAACTGATCGATAAATTTGAACTGTCAGATCAAAGAAGCAGATAATCATAGATAACAGATCAGAAAAAAAACCAGTCGACTTACAGATCAGAACAAACACACAGAGGAAAAGCGAGAAAAGGAAAAAAAAAACTCACTGAAGCCGTCATCGACGAGGTAGTTAAAAGTATGTCCATCACAGTTATAGGTGAACTTGTTGTTGGAAGCAGGGAGTTTCTGAAGGCACTGAGATGCAATACTGGTGAAATTTCCAGTGAACTCAGTATACTCAGCGAGAATCACCGTTCCTCGCGCAACGAAGCTGTAGATCAACGATTGTTGCCCCATTTTTGCTCTCTCTTCTCACACTCGAGAAGAGACAAAAACCCTAGCTATTTCGAATTGCAGAGAACAAAATGAAAAAAATGAAACACCGAAAAAGAGTATGTGCGTATATTTATGCGTGAAAGTGTACAAGCACAGAGAAACGATGAATTTTGATTTCTTGGGAAGACCCCACCGAATACACATACAAAAACTAATTAATGTGATGTAATTTAACTTGATATTAATAAATTATAATAAATCATCCTAATTTAAATGTGTATTTGATTTTTCAGACAAATAGTATTCAACAAAAGAAGTAGTACAATTAAATCTCTTGTATCCCTATGCCTTTTCTCTTTTCTTAATATTTAAATATTTGATGCGGATAAATTTTTACTCTTTTTACTTTGTGGGCTTAGTTGTTAAGCTACTACCATTGTGTGCCATCGGAAATAACGTACCGGGACCCTTCAATGTTTTTTTTTATTTGTCCGCATATTTTGAAACTGAAATTTCTATATTCATAAGTTGTGTACATATTTTTTTATATATAGACATTAATAATTATAGTTGTTAAAAGCCAATTGATTTTGACTTTGATTTAAATAGACAATGAAGTAAATGAAAAAAAATTGAATTAAGTTCGTTCAACTGACTTGTTTACTATCTTTCATTTATTTCATTCTTTATTCCCATTCCTAAATTTTCTTAACAACAAATTATTGTTGGCTTTGTCATTATCTTTTTTATTATTATTATTATGAGAGAACGGAAAATATTAAATTTAAAAAACTTTTTACATAATATTAACATGTACTCAAGTTTCCAAAATGTAGGAGAAATTTGATTTTATAGTCTGTTATAAAAAAAACTTTTTACATAATATTAACATGTACTCTAACTAATGATTATTTTCACATGAGATCAGTAAAAAATAATATTGAGATTCTATTTAAATAACATAAGATTTAAATTATAAATAGACACGAAAGACTATTTCCTCTTTAACATAGAAGCATTTAGTACATTAATACCAAATCTTTTTTGGTATATTACGTATTAATTTCAGAGTGGATGGGCACAATTAGAATTAGTTTTTTTTTAATTAAATAATTAGAATTAGTTGACTTTGAAAGTTATACAAATTTTAATTTTATTATTCTTATGAGTGTGCTGAAAATGTCATTCCAAGTATACAATTAAAACCTATGTCAACTTAAACCTCTACCACAAGTTCAAATTATGTTACTATTAATTACTATCTAGTTGAATTTTTATATATGGTAAAATAAAAAATGAAAGTAAATTTTAAATCGATATTTGAATTGAGATTGAATATTGAACTTGCTCTTGATCGGCCTTCCCTAGAGGGGTTATCGGGTTGATGAGGTTTTTTTAGGGCGAAATCTACTTTGTTATTTGATGACAAGACGTGAGAATGATGTCGACTTACAGGGAAAAAGTGTGAATTGAAGTAGCAACTTAATGGATCCCACCTAACTGCTAGAACAAAAAAAAAGTGACTTCATTTTAAAGCCATTTTAGATCTACTAAATATGAATGATATGTGATAACGATGGCCTAGCTAACAGGTCAGTACCTACTTGCAACAACTGGTCCAGAACATCTTTTTCATCGTGAGATCCAATGTTGGGTGGTACAAAACAGTGTGGAAATAAGAAATAATATTATTAATAATAATATTAATATTAATAACAAGGCAAATGAATACTCCAAGTCTCCAACTATGAGATAGAATAAAGAAAAGACAATTCCTTCTTCTTGATAACACGGTGGAGCTAGAGCCAGCTTCTGCGCTACGAATGCATGCTTCACTAATACAAGTACAGGTGGAGCTCGAGCCAGCTTCCGCACCAGGGGAGCATGCATGTTTCTCTAGTATGAGTACCAAGTGACTCTATCCGCCATCAAAAAAGATATTCATCGTGATGTCTCTCTTCATTCATTATCCAACTCATTCCCAGATGGTAGCTCAAATCTGTTTTTCTTGCTTTCATTAGGTGTCATATCATCCTCAGCATCATCCATGGCGGATTCCTTCTTGAAATAATCTACTTTGAAGTCATAATCACCATCCATCATATCACTGGTAGTTAGAGGCTCTGTCTTTCTTCCTCCTTTTCTTCTCAGCTTTTCTAAGTTTGGTATTTAGCATGCCTTCCTCGGTATATAACTTCTCATTTTGTCTGCTGCTAGCGCTCTTGCCACTTGTCCGGCCTGCATCATCTTCTCCAGCATCCATTGACACATCTCTGTCATTATTAACATGGTTGTCCGTTGCATTATCACTCTGAGTCACCGGTTTCTCCAAATTGTCCTGCAGTTAAAAAAGAACACTCTGTCAATAGACGCCACTACTTGTTCAGACATGGGAGATGTAAAGGATAACATTGCAAATTCAAGAGGACACGTTCTGTTTTCTTTTTCTTATAGGTGCTATTATGCTGAAAAACTTTTCCAAACAGAAATAAGTTATGATCAGAGAGCCAAGTTCTTAAAAACAGAAACCAGCAAAATAATCATCCATAAAAAGAAAAAAAGCTTCATAAACTCTACTTGTGCTTCTTCAACTCTAAATTCACAACTACTAATATGTTTCATTTGTGAATGTGTGGTCAGGAATCAGCAATGATTCAGTACTATTTGTACATAATGCACTGATAGAAACATTTCGATTTGCAGAGCAAGTGAAGAGCAGTTACAAAACTTCAAGGAAAATGTCGAAAGGGTCTGATCAGAAAAATAAGAAAGTCTAAAAGCGAATCACTTACCTCTAGCATGGTCTCGTCAAAGTTAACGGGGAGATTTGACGGAACTTCAACTGGGAGAAAATCATCGACTGATTTGAGGCTTCCAATAATTGAGGATTCACTTCCATAAACTTCATCGACATTGAATTCTTTTCCAAGTTCTGAAACTATCTTTACCTCTGAATGCTCTCCCTCGTTCCTAGACGGGGGCATGGTGTAGTATGGTATTTTCCCTGAGATGTGTCAAACAGATATCAAACTACTAGCATGAACATAGAAAAACACGTCTTTTTCAAATTCAACTTAATCCTCGAAGAAACTTGATAGATACCACACATACCCTCATTCCAATCATGCAGAACAATCCTTGCAGCAGCATCAGTGTCAACAATTCCACCCTTTTTAAGCCTACCCCTAACAGTAGCAACTTTCTGAAGGAAGTCATCGACTGAATCAAAGCTAGGAACCTTGTATATAGTTACTAACATGCTGGACGGACACAGTTTGAGTATCTCCTTTACTGCACAACCCACACAGTACAAGCACAGTCAGCCACATCAATCTACCATTTAAATAGCACAAAAGAGTAATGCAAAAGATGCTAAACCAAATCTACTTACCAGGACCAACTGGGTCATCTAACTTCTCTATCCTCTTGCAATTTCGAAGAGCAATAGCTGCATCATTCTCTGTTGATGACCTAAGCATCACAATCCCAGGGCAGTCCAACAACTTCACATTCTTATCTAACTGGACTTCTTGCATGGATCTTGTTAACCCAGGTGTAGCACCAACATTGACTACGTGAGATCTCTTCAAGCTATTAATAAGGCTACTTTTACCAACATTTGGCAGACCAATGACGCCGACAGTGATTGATTTTTTGATCTGCAACAAGTAACTTAGCATTAGCATGGAATCAGCATAACTAAAGCAAGAAATGCAATAAAATGACATCAACATTGACTAAAGACAGGTAGGTAAATTCATTGCCCATACACCAAGTCCTCTGGAGTACACTAAATTTTCTTATGTTATTTTCACCCGTCCTTTTCCCCCAGACAAAAGGCAAAGAAATTTATGGAGAAAAAGAATGACACCCCTATAATGGAAAAAAATAACTCTAAGAGCCCGTTTGGATTGACTTAAAAAAAGTAGCTTTTAAGTCAAAAAATAAAAAGTAGGGGGAGACCTACTTTTGGTTTTTGACTTATTTTAAACTTATTTTAAGTTATTTTTAACCTTGCCAAACACTTCCTAACTTATTTTAAGTCATTTTTGACTTATTTTAAATTATTTTTGTATTTGCCAAACATTGGATTGGGAAGAGTTAAGACAGCTACTAGATGGTGGTACCTGACTATGTGAATCTACAGGTGGTTCACACCATGGGGATCTTCGACGTTGAAAAGCTATGGAAACTGCACGTGAGATAGCAATCTAGAGCAAATTACTGTGAAGGGGAGAATGGAGAGACGGTTGAAGAGTTGAAGCGTTTCTTTTGGATTTTAAAGTCTACCCACCTTTATCTACTGGAATCCCGGAGCATATGAAAATCAATCAATCAACTATGCTTCAATTCGAAATAAGTTCGGTCAACTATATAACCTCTGTATCCATGTTTCCCTATTCGGGGCTTAATGCATTTGAATGCTGCTACAACTGTCTTTTAAGAAAAAATAGGGTTATCTACATCTCATACTTATTCCTAAATCGACATACAAGTTGTTGCAATCCCCAACTTAACGCAAGTGTACAACACCAACAATATGAATACCACCAATCTAAGCTGTGCATAGCTGGTCTTATTTCCACCTATAAATGGGAGCTGTGTTAGGTTGACAATCGAAGTAAAATAAGTCTTCAAAACCATGAATCCTCTAGAGTGGAATTGAACAATGAACTTGATTGACACTGAAACCCAGATTAGAATCAATGAGTTTGTGCGTGCAACCAATTATGAAGCATGATAAGACAGTTTGTGCACAAAACATAGCAGTTGAAGTTCCAATGCTTATTCCAGAACTGAGAAGCAAGATAAATAGGTGAGAACCCAATAAAGAAATTGATCCTAGAAGTACCTCATGACTTCGCGAATAATTCTTGAGCAATTTTATCAGATTCTCAGCTCCAAGACAATCACTTGTCTGCAAAAGATTTGTAGTCTTTCCGACCTTTGAGGACTTCCAGCCCAAGTTTGACTTCTGTTCTTGGGTGCTACACTTGAAAGCAACAGCTGGTAATTCCTCTCGCAGATACTTTAGCCACTTTTCTGCGGCTTCCCGAGGAACAAGATCTAAATACAAAGTCAAAAAGTAAATAATGGCATTCCTATGAACACCTAAAGAGTAACACATCAAACTTTCATATAAGATAGTGTACACATTAGCAAATTTGATGTTTTAATGACCCATATCAAAAAGAAGCAGAGATACATATGTATATAGATATTTTTTTTAAAAAATCAAGATAAAGAAGGGTGCAAAAAAGATACTGTTTATAAAAATAAAAACACAATACAGATTTATCCACATATATACTTTATCACAAAAAAAACAAGTCCACTTCTTTTGTGCTCTCTATAAGTCACTGTCACTCATTCTGGTCAAATAAGAACTCCACCTGATAATCTTTTACTTGAAACAGCACATACATGTGGATATTAGAAAATGATATACACGATAATATTAATAAATAAAAGGAGAAAGGGGATACCAATTTTATTGAGGAGCAACACGAGATGCTTTCCAGGTCCTGATTTCATCACCATCTTTTCCATGTCAAGACAGCGTGTACCAAGCGGATCTCGAGCATCAAGCACTTCTAAAATGACATCAGAAGCGTCAATGACTTTGACTAACTCCTTGTAGAAAGCTCTTTCCGAGTTCTCTGCATGGATAAGCAAGTGTTAAAGACCAAGGAGAGAAAAGAGTTAAGAAGCAAAACCGCTACCACTTCCTCCCACAACCACCCATGACAAAAACAAAGAACATAATATGACATACCACGGATTTTAACAAAATTAGTTGAATCATTGTTTCCCTTGCCCTCCATAAAATTCTGTTCTCCTGAAGCCATGTCTGCAAGTTCATTCACGTCATCATCCTCGACCAGCCCTAACTTTCTTTTCTTAGCCTGAAAACCAATGTTATGGTAGTTAAACAACAGCCCAAATACACAAGGAAAAAAATTGCGGAACAACAGAACTGTAACATGCAAGAGAACCTATCCACTAAAACAGACCATTTTTCCACACTGTAAGTTGGGTTGGGTCTCAAACCCACCTTTTCTAGGATAGTGTTCCAATGGATTAAAACATCCTTAAATCGATTTATTCTTGCCAGATAACCAGTGAACAATAATGAATTATACAATCATGCTATGATTTCCAAACGACAATCCAACATTTGAAGCCAGACGAATCAAAGAGCATCACACGAAACAATCAAACCTAGCAAAAGATCACTTTTTTATGATAGCCAAGTCAATGTAAACCCCATTACAGTGCCTATAAACTTCCATGTACAATATATCTGGTCAAGCAAAGCATCAAAACGTCTTACAACAATAACACCGATTATACCTAAACTAGTTTAGTTTAACAATATGCATTCTGCTCAATTTGAAATCCAATAAAAACAAATTACCCTCTCTTTTCGGGCAGCTTTCTTCTGCTCCAATTCCTCAAGAGCACGAGCACGACGAGCCTCGAGGGCCTTAAGCTCTTGTTCCTTGAAGGGCCAATCATTGGGGATTCCTGGGTCCTTCTCCACCTTAGTCTTTTTGTTAATACCCAACTTCTTGGCCTCCTTTGCCTTTTTCTTGTGATGCTCTTTTACCTTCCTTATAATCTTGTGCTTCTGCTTCAATGATACCCTCTTGCTCTTACTCTCTGCAACACCCCAAAAACAAAAAAATAAAATAAAAAAATCTAAATCTAACATTAATAGAATAGAGTAGTAATTGCTTACTCTTGCTTTTCTTCACCATTTTTGTTTGCTGCGAACGAACTTTAGGGTTTCAGAGAATGAAATGCACAATTGATTTTAGGGTTTAGGGTTTTGGAAGAAGAAGTAACCGAAGCGGGTAAAATAGGCAATGGATAAGTTTACATATATAGCCTATTGTAGGACCCTATTTAAGGACTAGCCCCAAGTTTTATAAATTTTGTATTTAACCATTTCACTATAAAGTCCTCTACTTGTGCGCTTCTTCCCAATCTACCACATTAGGCTGAAGCCTTCTCTTCAGCTTTAATAACAATTTCTTCTTCCTAAATTTCTGATTTTCTTCTTCCAATTTGATCGAGCTTACTGAAGATTTTGTTGGAGCCGTCGATTTATAATTTGTGAGTTTTCTTATTGCCCTCTCTGTTCGATTCAATATTACTTCTCCTTGGGATTTAATTTCTATGATTTTTGACGAAATTTTCGTTTCTACTGGGTTCACAAATATTTTGGGTAATTACTGCTTGTTCTGGAAAACATGCTATCATATGTTAGTTTATAAGCTTTGTTATTCCTCATCTAGCTTTGTCTCCTCCTTGGGTTTAGAAGAAGTGTGTGACTATTACTTGCATCCATAAGCAACATAAAGCAATTGAATGATACAATGGCTAAATAAAGAAAATTAAACCCACTGAATGTTTAGCACTTCTAGTCCTAATTCCTTCTTGTGCATTTACTTTTGGTTTACTGTTTTCGCTGTCTAAGTACTCCCTCCGTCCACTTTTAATTGTCAAGTCAATTTGACTAATTGTTAAAGTTAAATTAGATTATATTAATTTGATATTTTAAACAAAAAAATTAGATATTCAAAAACTATATGAAAAGTACTATAAATTGCAATTTTTTGCATATTGATATGATTAAAATTGTTTTCGTTTGACTCTAAAAATGAAAATCATGACAATTAAAAGTGAATGGAGGGAGTAGTATATAGCATGATTTGCTCAAGTCTATGTCATTTTTATGCCAAAATTTTTGTTGAAATTGTCTCAAGCTCTCTTTTATTTTTTTTTGTTTCTCTGTTGCTTTTGTCAAAAATGTTCCCATGACTCTATTCCTGCTCTAACACATGCTTTGCAAATATGCTAGTCTGTGAATACATAAGTTATTCTAAGTACTTTACATCACCTTCAAAATTTGCTTGGCTTTTGGTATACATGCTCTATAGCATGAGACAAAGCACTATCGGATGAGAAAGTTCATAATTATGTGATTGAAAAAATTGCTTTATGATTGTCTGGTTTGGCTTATATATGTTTTGTTTTTTCCCTTTTAAAGACTCAAACTGAACCATGTTTACCCCTACAAGTATTTATCCTACTTGTTAAGCAACAAAAGATTTATGGTGTGACTACTGTTTTTTTTTTTCCGGGTAATACTGTATTAATCTTTTTTATGGGCCATGATACAGGGTTTGATTTAATGGCCTCCAGAGGGCGGGGTCGGGGGCGTGGTGGATATGGTGGCCATCGGCTGGCTAAGCAAGTCTCATTTGAACTTTTCCCTGTAAGTGAAATCCTTTGGTTCGTTAATGTTATTTTCTTCACACGAATTATGATACAATATATGTTTCTGGATGGGTAACATTATTTAATGAGCTTGGTCGCAAGTTTGAATGTGGGACGAGGGTTGTGATAGGTCCACTGTTAGATAAAATAATTGAACTATAATTAACCATCTGTATACCACATAAATAAAGCTGTATGAATCATATAGTGGACACAATTAATTTGAAATTGACGCATAGTTGATTAATATATTGATGATGGGAAATGAGTGAATTTCTCCAACTTTTGAAGCTGTAAAAACGTGTGCTAATGTAAGAGATTAATTTTTTTGTGAAGGGATAAGAAAAGTGGCTTCCGAAAGGATGATTTTCTGTTTTTTGGTGTTATACAGTATATTCTATATTCAAGTGAAAACATTTGATATAAGCCCTGATTAATGTGTCTTATCACTTGTGTTACGGAAGGTTGAGATCATGTCAACTGTTAGTTTAGTTGATTTAACCTGGCTCATAGTTTTTTGGTAGATATAATCCGAGCTGATTAATGTCCGCAATCACTAGAAGCCTGTTAGCTGAGATTAACTATTGAACTTGATAAAGATAGATCTCTTACTAATTATGATTGAAAATGTTTTGAGCTTAATGTGGTCGGCTGGGTTGCAGATAACACAAAGCTTTCTACCTTTTGCAGGAAGTTGAGAACTTGGGTAATGCAGCTGGTGTCACAGAAAGGATAGCTTTGGCAATTTGGCAGGCAAATTTACAGAAGTTCTGGAACTCCTCTCCTTACTATTTGGCAGATGAAAGTGATGTTTTGAAGAGTAAGAATTCAAATTCTTGAAACTTTTACTACTATTTGTGAGGAAATGTCATACCACTTGTTTAGCAATGGATAAAGCCACTTATTAAGCTATCTATACACGATTGTCACTATCGTTTTGTCACAACCCAAACCTGGAGGGCCATGACTAACCTGGCGTCTGCAGAGCAAACTCTTAAGCTCTTAGCCCTGTATTTCTACCTTATCTGATACTCGTATTTTGTGCATGCTGCTATACTAGCAGATTGTCAATTCAAGGAATCATCATGGACTCTTCTTGCAGAGGATTTGTTTTTTCTTTTTGAAGATTATTTTCTTACAACTTTTCCTCCTGAGAATTTGTGATGGTCTACAATGCAAATTAGGGAAGCTACATAATTCTGAATACAAGGAGGTTCACAAATTCTCCCCCACAACCAAAACTCTCAAAACCCTAGGACTACATTGTGAATGCTTATTAAGTTAGAAGGAACAAGCCTGTATTTATAGAGTCCTAAAACCTTTCCTACAAGAAAAGGACTAGTCAAAATATTAAAACCTTTTCCTAAAAGGAAAACCTATTTATGGTAAGAAATCAGGGCAAATAAACCCCAACAGTTCAGGTGGTTGGTTCATTTCGAGTACGGTTTGGAAAACATTTTCTGTTAGAATGGTCAATCCTTCTGCAGTCTTTGAAAATTAATCATTCTCCTTCTGCATTATCTGATAATTAAATTGCTATGATTATGGATTATTTGATGCTCCGGTTTATGTCCACACTGCATAGTATCAGATTTCCAATCTTCTATAGCTGGAATACCCCTCTGCATGATTTGACATTTAATGTTTTGTTATTCTATGTCTGACATTCGGAACTTCAGATTACTTCATTATTTACGTGTTACTTTGTATGAGCCTTTGCTAGTTTTAGATTTCTGATCTTCTGTACATCACATATTATGTTTCTAGAAACGAAAGGAATGGATATAGAAAGGTTCTCGGATAGTAAGTCGGAGAGGGCCGAGCCAGAGTCACCATTGGAGCACTTCATAAAAATGGATTCTGACTATGTTCCTGCAGAACTAGCTAAAGGTTTTGTATTCCTTAATTCTTAAATTCTTTGACATGTTGCTTATTCAGATCTCTTGAACCTATAATGTTTGCTTACTTAGATGCTTTTATGATTATAAATATTATAGGTGGAAGGGAGGTGAGACGTGCACCACCAGGAGGAGTGCGTTGGAAACAAGAGCCAGGTAAAGTACCATGATTTGATTTTCCTTTTTATTTCATACAACGACAACTATGCCTCAATCCTAATGGTTAGGATATTTGCCTTCCTTGCTCTTTCATATATGGAAATTTCATAGATCTTCTGAAGTGTCGACTGTCGAGTTGCAAATCATGTTCTCTGAACATACCATGCATAAAATCTTTACAGTATGGTTTGTCAATAAAGTTATTTACCTTATCAAAAAAATAAAGTCTTTACACTTTGGTAATAGAAGTACTGATTTATAGCAAAGCTCTTTGAATAAACCTGCATCAGACCCTCTAGCAAAGCATCATGAGCACATTGCCTGGCAGACATTGGCTTTGTACCACATGTACTTGGAGACACCCAAATAATGATCATTTGCTACTACATACCTGAACATCCCATGCTAGCATGTGGCGTAATTGCTTCAAGTTGAGTGTACCAATCCATTGATCAGTGGTAGAGCTCTTTAAAGAAACCAAGCTCGGTTTGGAACCATGTTTTAGCTTATGTGATATGCACAAGCGCGTCTTTGTCAATTTCAGTAGACACAATGTACTTGATCAGTTTAGATGCCAAGAAAAAGAAATGCAGATGCTTTTCTCTCTTTTGCCTTCTGTTTGTTGTAATTTGTCGAGCTCATGAAATTGTTTTTTGGTGACAGACATGCGAAAATTGGATCTTTTGGAAAAGCTTGATCAAAAGTCTAAGGTTTTACCTTTGTCCATATAAAAAATGTTTCCTTTGAGGTGTTTTAGCAAACAAGTTGACTTGTCTACTGTAATGTTTATCTTTTGAGTGTTATGTTTCTTTTCACTGCAATTGCATAGGGCGATGATGAAAAGAAAAAAGATGGTGAAGACGAGGACGAAGATCCAGAGGAGAAGGTTGGAGAGGAAGAAGAAGAATTTAGCGATGACGGAGATTACAATCAGGTATGTGGGAAAACCGTGTGCTTCCCTAACTTGACAGACATATTAAGGAACTTGAAATCAGAATGTTTTGTATATTGAAACTCTTGAACAATTATACAGAATCTTTATGATTACGATGACGATGAAGACGACTACAACATGAATGAAGATAATAATGGTATGATCCAATTTGCTGTTTCTTTTTTTCTTTTATTTGATGCAGCAGTATTTCAGTATTGGTTACTTCTTATTGCTCTCGTTTGCAGATGATGCCATGTATTGAAGGTTGCTTGGTGGAGTGGTTTTTGCTATGGAATTCTTTATCACTGTGGCTGGTATTCCGTGGAATTAGTCGAGGTGCACGAAAGCTGGCCCGGATACTGCCCTTGTAAATTAACAACAACTATTTAATTTAAGACAATCAAGAAAGCATCTATTGTGGGTCACAGCTTTTTCTTCTTTTTTTGGCAGCATACCCTCGTGTCTGATCTCCCATAGTTAGGAGCATTTGAACTGAAACATAAATTTACATTTAAAAAAAATTAAAGTTATAATAAATGATAAAAATAGTTTGACTCTATATATCTTTGATATTTCACTAATTGTATATACTATGTTGAGCTATAAACGTGTCGAGCACTTTTCCATATATATGTACTAAAAGAAAACACTCTTTCAGAAATACCAGTTCATGTAATACATTTGTTTATTGTTTTATAAATATTCTTTAAGTTGGTTAGCATTAACCGTCGTGGGAGCTGGAATTCGAAGCTTATGAGTTTCAAATTCTAATCTTTTTAATTTATTTGCGTTTAAGTTAATACTCTAATATATTAATATATTAACAAATGTAATTACCATCGACACTGCTCATAAAAAATTAGTAATCACACACATCTCTACCAAACATTCCTCCAAATCCTCAAATCCATTAAAATCTCCATTTTCTACGGATAATTTCATAAAGAAAAAAAAAAAGAACATGCTTCCATCACCTATCCTTTCTCTGTCTCCAGCTAAACAAAAATGGCTCATTTATAAAAACAAAAAAAAACAATTTATTCAAATTTTAATTAACTAGCCAGACAGATTATTCCTAATTATATACATATATTTATAGAGACCATTTTCCATTAATTGCATTCTTGGGTCTCTGCATTTTCATAAACAAGACCCGTATTTTCTTGAGTCTTTTATAGCAAGCAACCTTTTTGTCTTCAACATATTATTTTTTGTAATAGAAAAAAAAAACAGGATCAAGATTGGAGAATTTGGTTGTTTTTTTTGTTGTTCATTTTTTAGAATAAAAGACATGAATTGTTTTTCATGTTTTTCGTTTAATGAGAATAAAACATCTAATAATAATAATAAAAAGAAAAGAAAAGAAACATCAACTTCTGTTCATCCTCATAGAGAAAATCTATCGCCAGAACAAGCACAGCCTTTTTCTAAGACAAAGACGCAGCATAAGCCACATTCTCAACCGCCGCAACGAACACATCCAGGTACGGATTCAAGATTTAAATTTAATCGTTCAATCTAATACTATACATTTATGTTAGCTTTTTATCGTCTATGTTCTTATCAACAAGTCATTAACAATTTCGAAATTATGGGTTCAAAATTTAATAATATTTATTGAAAATTCAAAGTTTAAATTCTATGTATGTGGCTTTTCATCGAAACCAACCACTTTGTTTCGATCGAAATTTCAAGCTATATGTTCTTATCACTTTTTTTTTTGTTTTTCCATCTATGTTATTGTCTGGTACCAACCTATTGTAATTTGAAATTTATATATTCAAAATTTAATATTTATTGAAATTCATGTTTAAATTTGATTGTTCAATCTAACTAATTAGAGATATATAAAAAATATCGAGTTCAGCTAAATTCACCTTGTCACCTTTTCTTCATCATCTGACTCGTGGTAAAAGTATTGGGTTCAGTTGAATTCATGGGATCGCAATTTGCATTGCATGATCAATCATTTCAAACTAGTTGTGTGTTTACATAAATCTTTAATACGCACTTTTTTTTTTCTTGTAATAAATAAAATATTTACAATTTTCAGAGAATATAATAAGCCAAACGGTTGGTAATTATAAGAAGGATGAAGAAAACAAGAATATTGCAGCTCAAACTTTCACTTTCAGAGAACTTGCAACTGCTACAAAGAATTTCCGCCAAGAATGTTTAATAGGTGAAGGTGGATTTGGAAGAGTTTACAAAGGTCACCTTGATAGAACTGGCCAGGTAATTCTATTTTTTTGTGACACAAAATAGAAAAATAGTCACCGTTCTGAAGTTTCAAATTTCATAATATTATTATATTATCATAGAGTTTTACCTATGAAATTTAAAACTCCATGACAATGACGATTTTTAAAAAGTATTTACATTAACATGGCTGACAACAGGCTAGCTCGTGCTATTACTACCACAATGAGGTGATGACAAATGGACGGTTTGGATTGAATTTGAATGAGTTAAAATGAGCTGAATTAATAAATAATTAAGTCATTGTTTGAAATGGGTTGAATTAAGATAGGTTTTTTTTTCATTATTACTAAAATGGAAATGGATCAGGTAGCCGACCAACTGAGTTATTATTAAGATTTTTTAAATCAAGATAGGCTAAATAATGAGTTATAATCCAATCTTACCAATTTCTAGTTTTATTGTTTTTTCTTTTCATAATATGTTTAGTTACCAACCAGAACATATGGAACTTTTTTTTTTCTTTATTATACTTATATATAACATATCTAACAAAAAAAAAGTATATATATATTTTGAAAATGTCATATACTTAGCCCTAAATGAGACCAACTTTTAGATAAGATATATTTGAGCGGTTTAAGACAGATTGAGTTAATAAATGAAACTATTCGATCTTAAGAATTAATTTTGCTACCCCTAATATATATAAATAATTTATTCCGAACTTGTTATCATCCCACCCAAAAATTCAAAATTATAAATTTAAAATCTTGAATTCGTCTGTCATTTGTCCTTGAAATTATAGTTTCATTTTTGTTTTTCAGGTTATAGCAGTGAAACAGCTTGACCGTAATGGATTACAAGGAAATAGAGAATTTCTTGTAGAGGTGTTGATGTTGAGCCTTCTTCACCACAATAATCTTGTTAACCTCATTGGTTATTGTGCTGATGGAGAACAAAGACTTCTAGTTTATGAGTATATGCAACAGGGAGCCCTTGAGGATCATCTATTTGGTACGTATGAGTTTAAGTTTTATGCACTCGTAAAAAATATTTATACAGTCAGATCACTTGTAAAGTAATAATAACATAGGAAGAAATCAATTCAACATAATATTATATAAAAAAAACTATTTTTTCACCTTTGTATATAAAATGTAAATTTTAGATTCACAACAACTACTTCCGATACCTTAGCTCCGTCCATGTATACAATAGAGCAAGATACCCACCACCTCTGACTAAAAATATAGTATATATATATTATTTTTTTTATCTGTAATTGCATTTTCATCAACAGGTCAAAATTATTTTTTATGTATTTATACATTATTAGAAATAAAGATTTTTTTATCGCGAATTATTTGAAAATTTGTGCTATAAGACATGATTTTTTTCCAATCATTTTCCGCCGAACTAGTTCATAAGGAAAATGTGTGGTGTGATACAGATTCTCACTAAAATAATGAGAAATTACCTAATTTTCTGTATGTACACATTACTATTTTTATTGTCTCACTGACTCAATCAAAATATTTATGGAAATAGCTATTGAACATTCTTTTTTATTGTGACACTACAAGTTGGATTCCGTTTGCATTACTTCTTTATATTTTGAACTCCTCTCAATTAAACTAACCAATGTTTGAATTATTATTTTTTAGACGTTTCAGCAGATAGAAGTCCATTAGATTGGTTTACAAGGATGAAAATAGCATCAAATGCTGCAAAGGGTCTAGAATATTTACATCATAAAGCAAATCCACCAGTCATATATAGAGACTTGAAATCCTCAAATATTTTATTGGATAAAGAGTACAATGCTAAATTATCAGATTTTGGTTTAGCAAAACTTGGACCAATGGGTGATAATTCCCATGTTTCTTCCAGAGTTATGGGAACTTATGGTTATTGTGCTCCAGAATATCAAAGAACAGGACAACTTTCTGTTAAATCAGATGTTTATAGCTTTGGTGTTGTTTTATTGGAGCTAATTACTGGAAAAAGAGCTGTTGATCCTACAAAAAATGGACATGAACAGATTTTAGTTGCTTGGGTAAGTCAAACATTTTCCCTCCTACTTTATTTTTCGAATTTTCATGATTAGCGTTAGTAAGTAGCGGAATCAGGATTTTATGAAAATACTAGAATGTCACATTCGAAACTTGGATGTGTGGTTTATCACAAATTTCTGAACCTCCTTTTATATCTTCGTTGATGCAAAAGGGATTCAACATTTTCTATATAATCAGAAAATAATTATGTGTACGCTAGTTGCACAATATAATTTTTGCTTTGTTATTTGATACTACATATATGTATGTGCAAAAAATAAGTAAAAAAAGACATACATACTTTAATTAAGTATTAATAAGAGAGAGTTGATCAGATGATAAGCACTCTAGAAAGGTAAGAGTTTATGAGGAAAAAAAACTTGAAAAGCCTAATTATTGTTATTATTATATATAAAAATGTGGTACAATTAGTAAACACGATAATAATCCATAATAGTCCATTATTACTATATAATCGAATTTAACTTATATACACCTAATGTTATCAATATACTTTAATAATTATCTTATACTTGATTTTATAAATATATTTGTTATATTGCTATTTTTTTTCCAGGCGGAACCAATTTTCAAAGACACAAGTAGATATTCAGAACTGGCAGATCCATTATTTAAAGGAGATATCCCAAAAAGAAGTTTTAATCAAGCGGTTGCGATTGCTGCCATGTGTCTACAAGAGGATCCAACCGTTCGTCCATCGATCAGTGACGTGGTCACTGCTCTCACTTTCCTTTGGGCCGAATCGGGTAAGGGATTCGGGTCACCAGTTTCTCCGGTTTCTCCCTCATTGCCCGTTTCATCGTCTGATAATGAAGAAAGTCATGAAGAAAATAAGATTACAGAACGAGAGAGAGCAGTTGCAGAAGCCATTGAATGGGGTTCGAACTCAAGAACCCAAAATGAAAGATTACCATAATTTTCACGTATGTAAAATTTTGCGCAAATTAAAACAATGTTGTCGATTTAATATCATAATTATTCGACTTATAATTGTAAGTGAGTTTGAGTCTGAGACTATATAGAGTGGTCTTAAAGACTTTATATCTCAAAATTAATATTTATTTTCTACTTTATTATTAGATCTCAAGCCCTCATATTAGTCCCTCCGCTTCAATGTATGTGGCGGTGTTTGACTGAAAAATGAAATTTTAGAAAGAAAAAACTTTTTAAATTATTTGGTTTAAAACTAGTCAAAGATGTATATTTGTATGTTAATGAGAAATTTGAATTTAAAATATTTATGTATATATAAAAACATATGACATTCTTTTTACCAAAATTGAATTATACTAACCAACATATATGATTCAATTAAAGTCTAAATAATTAGTGGAAAATATTTTCATCAAAAATGAAACAACAAAAGATTTCTATAGCAACAAGCTGATATTGACCTCAGCTCTGAGCAACATTTTTTTATGTGTTTAAGATAAGTTTCTATACATAACATTATAATAAAAAACAAAACAAAATAAAATAAAATAGTACTATTTGTAGAAGCTATTCCCGATGTGATGATACATTGATCTTAATATGATTTACTTGAATCAAGTTGTTTACCTTTACAAAATAGCGGTACAATAGCATATACACCATCCTTACAGACTCTAGCTACTTCTAAGATTATACTAATATATTATATATTGTTATAATCAATCAAATCATTTAAACGATAATGCCAAGTAATTCTAATTAATTAATAGCATTGAGAGGTGAAAGTCTAGGTGGTATTAAATGACATTAGTCGTTTGGTTGGGAACAAGTTATTTCAGGATTAGTTATTCTGGGATGACTTATATATCCCACCATATATATGGTATAACTTATCTCATCACTATGATATAAATAGTGGGGGTAAGTTATCCCAAGCATGGCAACCAAACAAGATAAAAAAATTTTATCCCATCACTATTTATTTTTATCCCTCACACCAAATTATTATAGTATATATATGGGATCCCTATATATATAGCTAGATCAATTATGTTTCTCTAAAGTTTCATAAGATAGAGCCCATGCTTATCGTATTCAATGCACATGACAATAATGCTCAAATAATTAAAGGCCCACCAACATAAAAATTGTAGTATTTATAGGTCACATATAGTATCTTCTTTATAAAAACAATACTACTATATACTTGCAATAATATTTTTTTTTTTGAATAATCAATTAGCTAGACAAAAGAAATTTCACAATGGCAAAGGTTGGAGGATCCAGATGGTCACTTAATGGCTTGGTGGCTCTTGTCACTGGAGGCACTTATGGAATTGGGTGAGCCTTTAATTTCTATAATTTTTCTGAGTTTAAATTCTATATATATACCGATAGTATAAATGTACGTCTAGATATACCATGTTAACATACACAAATAAGACATTTATACCTTGGAAATCGCATAATGTCTGCGATTAGTGGTCTCCAAAATGAATCATCTCTGGTTCATGGAAAAATATAGGGGAGAAAATCGACAAAATAAATTCGTACACGGAGAAAATCTACCAAATTAAAAAGATTTATTTCACCATCTATTTTCTATTTTAGTTACTCAAGTTTAAAATAATTTGTGTTTGTATATATTTGTATAATTCGCGTGTATAACATAAAGTACTTATAGTTGTATATGTAGCATTGAATAATTAACATAAAATTTAGGTAGAATTAGTATTTTCCTTTAATGTTGTTTTAGACTATGGTTTAGTGTCAATCAAAAAATAGACGTTGGATAGGAAGATCGAAGACTTGTGTACTTATATATTAAAAAAAAATACACATTCTAGCTCTTAAATAGTTGAAGAAGAAAGTCTCCTCTCACACCATCATCACTTAAAAAGAAATTTATAAGTAATTCTAATAATAACATTGGTTATTAACGTAGAGTAAATGATAAGTAACTGACATATATAATATGTTAAATTATACTAATAATATAATAAATCACTATAAATATAAATCTTTTTTTAATCATTTGCTTATATATAGCGAAATAACTTATTTCGTGATAATAGACATAACTTGACAATACATATCCAAACTCAAATAAAATACATATTCAGATACAACTTCAAATTTTAAAATTTAAAGTTTCAACTTTAAATCAATAAATGAAACAAGAAATTCAAAGGCTACATCATTTTGTGGGTCCATTATAGCATAACTTGAGAATTAAAGGTAACGGTAAAACTGTGTACGTATACAAATGATGCTTAATAGAGCAGATTAGTAATGTTTGTATGAGCAATATCTGTATTGCTTATGTTTGCATTAATTATGAATAAATTATTTTTTATGCATTGTTTGATTTGATATACTAAAAATAACATACATGGTATAAAAATAATTATATATAAAAATATCCTTCACAACAAAGGTGGAAAAGGGATTTTGAGGGGTAATTGAGTCTTTAATCATGTCAATACATGTGTTAAATCCCTATGCATAACAAATATGTAGAAAAATTCTACGCTATTAGTAATACACTACTCAATGCACAATAGAGTATAACTAATGCAAGCATTAGTTAATACCTAGAAATTTATTAAGATATTAATAAAATAAAGTAGTATATAATAAAAGACACAATAATTAGTATGTTATTCGATTACAGTCTAGCTTTTAGAAGTTCTTTTAATTTTGTTTTATTTTTTCATTTGTTGGGATCTAAATTATTGAATTCGGGATTGAAAAAAAACATTTTATATCAAAGACAACTCCATAACTTATACTAACTCATATTTTTTTTTTTAAAATCTATTATTTAATAGTAAAACATATACTAATAAATATCATATGCATAAGTTTTCTAAAAAAAGATTCTTGGAGCTATTTTTCAAGCTTGCATTGTTAAATTTTGATTTATGTGATAACAAATCTTAAATTTAATCAATTACCTTTAATTAATTGCAAAACATATGATAAGTATCATATGCATGATCTTGGAGCTATTTTTCAAAATAGAGTTTGAATTACACTTCCAAAATTCATTGTACTGGCCGGCAATTACACTTAAATAAATGATATATATAACCCAATATTCCAAATCTGCACGTGGAAAATGTCGAAAATTAAAAATAAAATAAAAATATTTATAATATATAGAAATTAGTAGGATTACTTTTAAAACTGTTTAAATTATTGCAAATCAGTGTACTCCTTCAGAGTCGGAGTCACGTGAAGTTGCCGACTTAAAAAACGAAAAAAGAATCGTTTGATTCTGATTAGATGCGAAATATTAAAAACAAATATTTAAGTTTGTTTATAAAAAAATAATTTATTTCAAATTTTTATTTTTTCCATCTCACCCCCTGCGCCAGCCCCACCACCCCACCCTAAAAAAAAATTAAGTTTATTTTTAAAAATTATTTTCAATTTCAATTCAAAATTTATTTTCTACTCTCTGGTAAAAATAAAATAAAAATAAAAGATATTTTCTCAAAAATATTTTTTATTCATAAATCAAACACTAAAATTTTTTTTCGGAAAATATTTTCTACTAACCAACCAAACATGAGAAAATAAATAAAAAATATACTTGTTTTTCAGGAAAACATTTTTCCTTCCTACCAAACACACCCTAAATGTGTAGAATTCTTGCATAAATACTTCGTGTATTTTCCTTTACTATTGTTATAGACTATGGTTTAGTGTCAATTGAAAAATTGCGAGGAAATAAAATTTGAACAACGTTAAATAATTCATTAGTAGATAGAATTATCGAAGACTTGTGTACTTATTTATAAAAGCACATGATATTCTAGCTCGAAGAAAATCTCCTCTCACACCGTCATTGTTATCATTGCCTTGGACTTTGCATTTAATCAAATGATTTGATTGAAACATTGAGCATGCTGAAGCACTTGTCATTTTCTTCACTTTTTCTGCACAGCTTTTCTAAAAAGAAAGTGTCAAATGTGATTTACCAAGCTGGATCTGATGTATTATCATGAATTTGCCTTTTAAAAAAATTATAAGTAACTCTACTAATAACATTAGTTATGAACGTAGAGTAAATGATAAGTAACCTGATATATATAATATGCTAAATTATACTAATAATATAATAAATCACTATATATAAAAATCTTTTTTTAATCCTTTGCTTATATATAGCAAAATAACTTATTTCGTGATAATAGACATAACTTGACAATTAAAAATACGCGTATGACTGTATTTCATGATAATAGACATAACTTTGACAATTAAAGATATATATGCCTTTAAAGGGAATATCGAAAAGTGGACAGAATGGTCCACAACACAATTTTAAATAAAATACATATTCCGATACACCTTTAAATTTTGAAATTTAAAGTTTCAACTCAAAAATTTATAAATGAAAAAACAGGATATTCAAAGACTACATTATTTTGTGGGTCCATTATAATGGTTGGCATAACTTGACGATTAAAGCTGGTACGTGTAAGATTGTATAAAAATAATGCTAAATAAAATATATTAATAATATTTGTATGTGTAATGCTTGCATTAGTTATACTTGTATTAATTATGAATAAATTATTTCTTATGCATTATTTGGTTTGATGTACTAAAAATAACATGCATTCCATAAAAATATTTATTTATAAAAATATCCTTCACAACTATGGTGGAAAAAGGAATAAAAGGAGTTTTGAGAGGTAATTCATGAGTCTTTAATCATGCTAATACATGTATTAAATTCTTTTGTATTACTAATACCTAAAAATTCATCTTATTAGTAATATACTCATCAATACATAATAGAGTATATAACTGATAAAAGTATTAATTATATATGACATGAAAAAAATGTACCAACAAGATATTGTTAATACACAAAATTAATATATACATTATATTTGTAATAAACTCTACCAAACGATCTCTAAAGAGAACATCAAAAGATGAAAAAAATGGAGCACTACGACCCAAATATTTTTCATGAAAAGGCTATCAATACAAGATTAACCAATCAAAATAGCACAAAAACATGAAATGTCAGTTTTTATTACTCCTAGATAGTAACAACAATAATAAAGTATTATATTTAATAAAAGAGATAATAATTAGTTTGTTATTCGATTATATTCTAGCTTTTAGAAGTTCTTCTAATTTTGTTTTATTTTTTCATTTGTTGGGATCTAAAATATTGAATTCGGGATTGAAAAAAAAAACATTTTATATCAAAGACAACTCCATAACTTATACTAACTTCATAATTTATTTTTTTTAAAATCTATTATTTAATAATAAAACATATTAATAAATATCACATGCATAAATTTTCAAAGATTCTTGGAGCTATTTTACAAGCTTGCGTTGTAACTAATAGGAGTGCTAACCACGTGAACATTCAAGCTGAGCTGTAACTTCCTAACAAACTCTAACAAATTTTTAAACTGACCAATAGCAATGCACCAATTCTGCCATCTGTAAGTCAACAGTATCATATGCATGATTTCGGAGCTATCGTAGGAACATGTTATTCCAGGATTAATTATCCTAAGATAACTTATTCCATCGCTATGGTATAAACGGTGGGACAAGTTATGATTTATGAAACATGACAACTAAACTAGAAACCAAAATATTATCCCTGGACTATTTTTTTATCTCATGACTATTTATTCTTATCCCTCACACCAAACGACCCCATATATAATTCCAAAATTCGTTGTACTGGTCGGCAATTACACTAATAAATGATATATATAAATATATAACCTAATATTCCGAATCTGCATGTGGAAAATGTCGAAAATTTTAAAAATAAAATAAAAAGTTATAGTATATACATGTATACAGTATATATATAGATATTAGTTGGAATATTACTTTATACTGTTTACATTATTGCAAATCAGTGTACTCCTTTAGAGTCACGAGTCACAAGTCACGTGAAGTTGCAGACTTAAAAAAGGAAAAAAAATCGTTTGATTCCGATGAGATACGACATTTAAAAACTAAAAAGATATTTATAAAATTATTACTAAAGATAAAAAAAAGTATTTTTGTTTTTTAGATCGATTAAAAAACATAACAATAACATATTCATTGTTAAATTTCATAAGTGGAATTTTGAGAAAGATAGAATGTACATATACTATATTCTTATCTCATAATAAAAAAATATAACTATTTTCAGTAGATTCTCAGCTTAAATAAAACATTTCAGAATAGTTTGAAAAAAGACGGAAACTACTATTGCATTATTGACTATGCCGTTAAACCATACAAAATTGAATAAAAATGTCATTTTTTATAGTATAGCTTTAAAATGTCTCCATCATCAATAGTTTGATCCCGAAATACTCATATAATAGCCTAATAAGTTAAAAATATCCATTTTCCAAATAAATTTATATACAAAGGCACCAAGGTTCAAACAAGAAATAGTGAAAATTGAAATATTTTGTATGTAGTCTTGTAACTATCAACTGAAGAATATATGATCTTTGGAGTCGTTTGGTGTGAAGTATAATACCAAATAGTCATGAGATTAAATTATAGTATTACTTAATTTGTTGTTTGGTTGGTAAGTCCGGGATAACTTATCCTGGGATTAATAATTAGTATTGGAATAAGTTATCCTTCCCCTTGAGTGGTATAGTAATCCCGGGATAAAATAAGTAAATGACAAAAATGTCTCTTTCAACCATTTTTATACATTACTTTTTACATTCATGAAGGGCATTTTTATAAAAGAATAAATTATTCTTAAAATTTATTATTTTGAATACAACAAACCAAACACTCGATAAAAAAAAATCTTGTAATAACTTATCCATCATAATTAATCCCATCAAAGTACTATTTATAGGCTCCTTATAGGTACCTTATATTTTGTATAGCTGCAATAAATTTCTTGAATAATCAATTAGCTAGACAGAAGAAACACACAATATGGCAAAGGTTGGAGGATCTAGATGGTCACTTAATGGTTTGGTGGCTCTTGTAACTGGAGGCACTTGTGGAATTGGGTGAACCTTTCTATCAAAAAAAATTTCGAATTTAACTTTTATAATCAACTAGCTAGACAAGGCAGAAATATTTCACTGGAAGCTGGATAGTTAATTCAGAACTGGTACGAATAAGAAAAATCTGACTCATGTACATGTTTTTTTTTGTAGACATGCAATTGTGGAGGAGCTTTGTGAATTTGGTGCAAAAGTGTACACCTGTTCAAGGAATGAATCAGTCCTCAATGAATGTTTGAAGAAGTGGACTGACAAAGGCCTTCAAGTAAAAGGTTGTGTATGTGATGTATCATCTAAAGAGCAAAGAGTACAGCTCATGGAAAAAGTTTCCTTGGAATTTGATGGAAAACTCAACATTCTTGTAAGAACTATATTTATAATTCCATATGTGCAATTTAAATCTTGTGATTTTAAACATGACATATACTTAGAATTTAAGAATAACCAAGTACATAATACTAAAAAGAAAAGTAAGACGCTTATATTGATATGGAGGGATATGTATGTTGGATATTAATTGCCTTGTGTTTCTTATCATAAATAAGTTTTCCTTTTACTAAAATGATAACAAAAAAGTCTCCATATTTGGCTAATTTTTTTCTTGTAGGGAAAAATTTAGGACTTTATAAATAGAGACTCTTTCCTTCTAACTTAGGGTGTGTTTGATATGAAGGAAAATGTTTTCCTGGAAAACAAGTTGATTTTTGACTTATTTTCTCATGTTTGGTTGGTGAGTAGAAAATATTTTCCGAAAAAGATTTTTAATGTTTGATTTATGAATAAAAAATATTTTTGAGAAATATCTTTTATTTTTACTAGAGTAGAAAATAATTTTTGAAATTGAAAATATTTTTTAAAA
>NW_006239073.1:374160-390526 GCF_000226075.1 Solanum tuberosum | reverse complement strand
GTGGGTGGGGGGGGTCGAGGGTGGGGTGGGTGAAAATAAAATTTTGAAATTGGAAATATTTTCTAAAAACAAATTTTAATTTATTTTTTTTAGGGGTGGGGATGGGGGTGGTAGGGGCTGGAGGGAGGGAGGTGGGATAAGAAAATTGAAGTTGAAAAATATTTTTTTAAAATAAGCTTTAAATTTACTTTTTCAACAAAAAAAAATTGATTTTTTCAACAAAAAAGTTGTAATTTAAAATTGGTGGAAAGTTTTGGAAAATGTTTTCCTTGATTTTTGAAGGGAAGTCATTTTCCTTGAATTTGAGGAAAATGAGTTGATTTGGAAAACATTTTCCAAAACATTTAACCCAACCAAACATGAGAAAATTGGAAAACATTTTTCGGAAAATGTTTTCCTTCATACCAAACACACCCTTAATCAGCATTCACAATGTAGTTCTAGAGGCTTTGAGAGTTTTGGTAAGAGGGGAGAATTTGTGGGACCTCTTTGTATTCCGTGTGAATTGAGTGAAGTTATTTATCTCTATAGTTTGTACTCTAACATGTTTATATAGTGAATTGTCCATCTCCTTTGTGGATGTAGGTCGGTTGACCGAACCACATTAAATCTTTGTGTCTTATATTTCTCGTTTATCTTCTTACTCGTGGTCTATTGAGGTTTGCTTTGTCAGCTTCTGCATAACACCTAATCATTTTGGTCCTAACAATATATTACCTTATTATGTTATAATATTGTTGTTGTTGTTGTAGATAAACAATGTTGGAACAAACATTTGGAAGCCTACTACTGAATATACTAGTGAAGATTATGCACATATGATGGCTACAAATTTAGAATCTTCATTCCATTTGTGTCAACTTGCTCATCCTCTTCTTAAATCATCTGGATCTGGAACTATTGTTTTCTTGTCTTCTGTTGCTGGTCTTGTCCATCTATCTGGTACTTCTATTTATGGAGCAACAAAAGGTACTCTTATACTCATGTATCCTTAAATAGTGAGTAATATAGCTACTAAGGTACGTATTGAGGGGCGGAGCTAGCATACTGTTAGGGGTTCATCCGAACTCCCTTCGACCATGTAGATGTTGAACCCCCTTCAATTAGTTCGTATGTTAACTTCTTTAGATTTTGAATCCCCTTATTAAAAATCCCAATTCCGCTACGATACCTAATTGACTAAGCTTATATATAAGTTGATTGATCCAACTGACTAGTCAACATATTTTAGCTTAATACTTGTTTGATAAACAATAAAGTGTTTATAAGACAAAGTTGTAAGTTGATCATCTTCTATGATTTTTCAGTTTATAAACACTTTTGGTTAGACTAAATATTTTACCCTTTTCTATGCTCGTAATGTTTACAAAATACTTTTAAGTATACTTAAGTAATTCTCAAAAAACAACTAATAAACATTTTTTAACTAGACACATCAACTACTTATTAACACTTTCGATACTTGTGTCCAAACAAGTAACTATTTATTTATACAAACAATTTCAATATTTAAAAAATAATTTTCAACATTTAAAACTTATCAGCTATTTACGATCAATGATCCAAGCTCGACTTTATATTTATTTATTTTCTTATTAACTTAATTATAATGACAGGGGCAATGAATCAGCTTACACGAAATTTGGCTTGTGAATGGGCAAAAGATGGAATTCGTGTTAATGGGGTTGCACCATGGTACATTAACACTCCCCTCGTCGAACATGTAATATTTCTCTCAACTTAATTATATCGTTCAAATATGTACAGTTTTTTTAATACATAGTATAAATTATTTAATTTATTTTTAATTATTTACATAAATAAGGAAAGAAATTAGTATAGGGACAAACACAAAGGTGGATATAGACCTCAATAGCTAGATTTGTCAAAAAGGGCCGGCCCAAGCCTCGCGGACCAAGGAATTTGAAGGGCTAGAGCGGGCCGGCCGTTCATTTGAAAGGGCTTGAAAATGCTCAACCAAACCCAATCCTAGAAAATCCGAGGGCTGGGGCGGGTTAGACCTTTTTTTTTCTTTCTTTTTTTCATTTTTTTTTCTTTTCAAACTTAAAATTCTATAACGTCAAGAAAATGAGAAGATTTCAAATCAAATATGTCAAACAATGATGTTGTTTCAATAACACTAGCAGAAATCTAGTGTAATTAGAATGTATCTAGGATACTAGATATACGAGATACATGAATGTGGTGTGATGCATCCCAGATACGCGAGTGACAAGCGAGATGGGAGGGAGGCGAGGACGCGAGATTTGTGTGTGTATTTTTGAGTTCATGTATCCGAGATACAACATAGCGTGCCTTTAAGTAATTAGCTCAAATACTAGCGAGATTGTTGTAAGTTACTCTTAAATAAATAGTTTTGTCCCATGGCCGACCCCGACCCGTCCCCGATCAAGCCTCAAGGGCCAAGGACTTATATGGATAGTCTTAAATGAGCTTGAAAAATCTTATCCCAACCCTACCCCAATAACGGGTTGGGTTGGGCCGGCCCCATGGGCTAAGCCCATTTTGACGACTCTATCAATGGCTTTAAGAAATTTACTAAACAAATATAAATAATAGTTTTCGAATCCAATAAATTAAAATATTTTTGTATCAATGGCTTTATACGTCCACTTTGGATAGACCTAATATAATTAGGAGAAAGGGTATATTTGAGCGACTTATTAGGTAACATTATATATTTTTGTATGAGTAGTATAATGAAGGGTAAACTTGATCCTTATTCGATAGCGAAAAGACAAATTTGACCCTTTTGATGGCTTTGTATTGACAGGTGCTGGGAGATAAAGAATTTATGGAAGGGGTAGTATCAAGAACACCTCTTAAGCGTCCTGGAGAAGTTGAAGAAGTTTCATCAATGGTAGCTTATCTTTGTCTTCCTGCTGCTTCTTATGTTACTGGCCAAGTTATTGCAGTTGATGGAGGATTCACTGTCTATGGCTTCCAACAGCCTGGCTATTAATTATTAATAGCCGGACAGAAAAAAATTGCAGTCAGTTTGATAATAATGATCGAGTGATATTACTTCTTCAGCTCGAACTTAAGGACTTGTTTGAAAATGGTAGTGTAGAATTTCTAGCTACCTAGTACCTTTGTAATAATGTTGTATTTAATTTGGTCATGTTTTGTGTTTTCATTGAACGGAAACAATCTCTCTGCCTTCACAAGGTAGAGATAAGATTGTGACTGAATATGTTGTTATTATTATTGTTGTATTCTATGTTCCTCAGCGTGTTCTAGCTGAAACCTTCATGAATTAAAGTTGTGATGTGTTAAATATTATCGTGTTTTAAAAAAATGTATAATAGTATTTGATTGAGCATAAAATTTTGTATTTATTAAAAATAATGTTGATACCAACATATCAAAAGTAACTTTAATTAAAATTTATGATTTTGAACATGCCACACATATTTCTAAAAAAATGTCATTAAGATAAATGGGAAGTCAAACTAATTTTAGTGATATGATCCCTGTTTTATTTAAAATACATGTTTGGACTGGTTTAAGAGTCGCCACTTAATTTTTTGAGAAAAATCAAGAAAACTATTGTTTTCAAAAGACTAAAACAGGAATCTAATGAAAACTAAAAAGGAAAGGGTTCGGGGTTCTTATTAATATTCTAGGAAGGTTTTTAAAGCACCTAGAATATCCACTAATGTGGTTATCCGACGATTAACTATTTTGGCTAAATTTTATTCGAATTGACTTAACTTGCAAAAATTGAACTATTTTATAATTTAGAACTATTTTTAAAGGGGAAAGGGGGAAATATTGAAATATTATCTAAGTGAAATATTTTGTGGATTTATTTATTTAGTTTTAGTTGAGTAAGAAACGAATGATTTAGTTAGGTGATTAATTCAAAATGGGTGTTTTCTGGGGATTTGAATTTTCGACCTTAAGGTTAATGGAAAATTTTAACGAGCACATAAACACAACAAAGAAGGGAGGAAAAGAGATTTGGGCCCAAATCTGGTTTTTCTGTCCACCTGGGCCAGTATTTGGGCCCACTTTCGTTTTGGGCTTTCGGCTCATTTGAGTCACCTGCACATGTCCTATACTAGCGTAAAGAAATATTTTTCTTTGGACCTTAGGCCCAATTTTTCACCTGTCCTAAATTCTAACAAAATAATAAACAAGGGCTTATTCCCAAAATAACAAAAATACAATTTTTGGAACTAAGAGTGGGCCTTTTGGCCCATTCTTTTCAAATTCTCGATCTACTTCATACTCTTTCAACTATGGAACCTGTTCGTCAATTTTTAGGACCGACCGACTTGGGACGAAAGGATTTGAGCCTTTATGGCTCTCTCGAAATACAAAGAGGAGGCGATAGGAGTTCATAATGAACTCGGACAGATTTCGCATGCAAGAAAAAAATGAAATATTAACACATAATTCAGTCAAAATGAACAAAGGGAAAGAAAGATAAGACAAAAAAAAGGAGAAAAGCAAATACACATGTAACGATTCCCATAAATGAGCATACAATTCCAACTAGAGGATATTATAAAGATTTAAAAGGGCTCCACAGGAAATCCCACACATTATCACTAATAAGCATAAACTAGACAAGACTATGTAATACATAAAAAAAAAAACCAATGATACACATGTAACTGATTCCTAGATATTACAGAAAAAGTAGGAATAATAAAACAAAGGTAGAGGGACCAAGGAGACGCTGCCAGTGAGCATATGGAAAATACGAATTGACACAATGTTAAACGACGATTCTCAATCCATGGGGGTAAAATAAAGCAACAAAGGTGAAAAAGTATATTTTTTAATGGGCAAAAATCTCAAAACTAACAACTTCTTAACAAACAAAAAAAAAACAACTAAACCAAGGTGAAATTTTTTTAGAGATAAATCCACACTTAAGTCATAAACACACACATTTGCAGAGAATTTAACTTGCATACGCTGAAAAATAAAATAAAATTATGGACAACACGAATTAGTTGATCATTAAGTAATATGTAACTACAGGTGGTTCCAAATTTTAATTAGTAGGCGAGGGATTTTATACTACCCACTAATCATATATGATAATGTGTACTTACCAGTGGAACAATGTATACAAAAATAGAAAAATTGAAATTGGAATGTAAATAGCAGTAAAACAAAATATCTGAAATGAAACGCTTAAAAAAGATATGATAGATAGGAAGGAATATTAGCATGACCAGCCGTGAAAGCCACAAGTCACAAACACACACGCATGAACACTATTGTATACACATCGAAAGCAAATATACGATGCACATTAATTAGTTTTAAGACTCCGACTTTATTTTATTTTATTTTGAAAGGGAAATGACATTCACAACAGTAAGGAAAAGGAACTTCATATACCAATAGACAGTTTGGACATAAATATGAGTATTCGAGCAGTAGCATCACAGACAGACATGTTAGAAATTTCATCAACCTTGAATCCAAATGAGTTATAGACTAACTTAAGCCGACCAAGACAGAAAATTAGCTATCCTCAGGACAAGAAGAAATCACATCGAAGACAAGGATATTATTCCAACAGTGTTTCGCTATTTAACATATGGCAGCCCACCATTCTCAATTCGAAAGAGATGAGGAAAGAGCAAAAGAATAGCGAAGAATGTACCTCTTTTGAAGCAGCGAACTCGGATGGGACGAGCTAGGACGAGCAACGACTTTCTCCACACAAACACAAGCAGCGAACAACAGATTCGAGCAAAATCTCGACCCAACTAAACTTAGAGGAAGCGCTGGCGACGGAAAGAATAGAGGAACTTAGACTAGAATCAACTATCCTTCCTCCTTTCTTAGTCTATTTAGTATGTATTTGTTATCGTTCTTTACTGTGCTATCCTCTTTTTCGGACAAAATTTCCCAACTCCGAAAAAAATCTCCCCCCACAGTGAAATAAAAAGGGAATACATATATGGATTTTTTAGGCTTGATTGGGGGGAAAAATTGATTTCGGGTGAGGACAAGAGTACATTTGAAATTCAAATGCCACAAATTTCTTACACCATTTAGGGGAAACATCCTTTTTCTTGCGATTTTGACTCTTTCCAAAAGAGGAAAAAGGTGGGGACGCGTGCTTGCTGCTACTGTCCATCACATTGCCAACAGTTTGTTGGTGTTTTCTGGATTTCTTCATCGTTCGGGAATCGCTGTTGTGCTGCGTTTTGGAATTGTTGCTCACGCCGCTTGGGATTGCTGTTTGTATGCTGGAGTGTATTGTACATTGTTGTTATTATATTATATTGTTATAGTATATTGTTGAAAGGGTCCCTTTTGGTGGGTTACTCATGTATTGTTATTGGGCTGGAATTGAAAGGGAATGGGAGTGGGCTGCTGGAAATGTGAGTAAGAGGGCCCAAAATTTGGTCATTTAAGATGGGTAAGGGTAAAAAATTAAATCGGTTAGATTTCGGATTTTAAGAAATAGCCACATTGAGTTGAATTAACAAATTTGGCTAAAACCTAAATAAGGCGAACTAATATAAATTAATTAATGAGCTTCTTAATGTTAACGAAATAAATAATTAATTCGATTGTAAACTAATTAATTTAAAACTATAGCCATAACTTAAATGACGTAACTTAAATAAAAAGTGCTCTTCAAATCAACAAAATTAAATAAGACAAAATAACATAAAATAAGAATAATTAAACTAATAAAATAAATAACTTACAAGTATACTTTAAACCAAATTAATTTAATTGAATATTTAATTAAAACAAACTCTTTTTGAGACGAATTTCGAATAATCATAAAATATACAAATTATATACATAATTATGCAAAACATATATATTATCTAAAAATTATAAAAAGTAATAAAACTACCTTAAAATAACTTGAAAAGTATTTGAATTTTGTAAGGTCAATTATTTAAATCGTTTGAAAACTAAGAAGCTCGGAAATTAATTATTATCGGGGAGGGTCAAAATTGGGTGTCAACAATCCCTTCCCTACAAGTACAAAGTAATGCTAGAAAGCCACTCGTTTTTACAGTCCACCATGTGTTGTTTATTTTATTATCATATGTTTGAAGGCGACGTTGTTACGACTTACGAATCTATCTCCTCAAAAATCGTGTTGATATAGAACATGAAAAATCATCGACACTAAATAAAAATCGCGTGGTGAAATGAATAAAATTCCTTCAATTTTAATCAAAAAACATGGGAGTTAGCTCGAGTATTAATTGTTATTTAATTCCAGCTTTTCACGTGACATACATGTTTAAAACCACAAAATTAAATGTCATTCGTTATTATATTGTCATCTTCCACACGGTTTAGCTACGGGGTCGTTTGGTTGGGAACAAGTTATACAAGGATTAGTTATCGTGGGGTTAGCTATTTTGGGATAACTTATCCACCATGTATATTGCAATTCCTCCGAAATCAAAAACGAATTTTTCCATACAAGAACAGAAGCTCACAGAGTTTGAAGGGAAAGAAGAAAAGGATTTAGACCAAGAAACTCGATCTTTGACCAAGTCTAGGTATACACAGAGATTGTCTCTTGATATTGATGTGGAAAAATCAGAGACGTTAATCAAAACCGAAGATATAAAATTTGAGCCGTTTGGTAGAGGGACAACTGTGCAAAAATAGAAGCTTCCAGCTGTTTTCTCTCCCATGACAAACATGTGAGGAATATTAGTTAGTTACATTTTGTTAGCAATGCACGTATAGAATAATGACAATTGTATAGGATTTTTTATTATTCTTTAATTTTCTGCCAGTAGATACATGTACAAATACCCTGTTTTGGGATTCAATACGATCATCAGAAAATTGGCCAAATTTATTCTCCTTTCAATGTATATGAGATAACTTATCCCATCACTATGATATAAATGGTGGGATAAGTTATCCCAAACATGACAACCAAACAAGATACATAATTTTTATCCCATCACTATTTTCTTATCCCGTCACTATTTATTTTTATCCCTCATACCAAAAGATTATAGTATAAGGTTTTGAAAATAAAAAATGTATATATTAGCTGTACGTACTACTTTATATAATGTTTAAATTTTTTTAGAGCAATTAATTAATTAATATGTATATTTTCCTATATATATATACACACACAATATCTTCGAAGCAAGAAAAAAGTAAGAACTCAAATGGCTAAAGTTGCAGCGTTTGCCAAAAGTTCTAGATGGTCACTTAATGGTTTGGCTGCTCTTGTCACTGGTGGCACTACTGGAATTGGGTACTTTACATTTTTAGTTTCACGACGATGATATAGTGTAAAAATTTGTTATTAGTCGTTGACTTGTTGTTCGTGCATATAACTTAAATCTTGAATAAGTTTTTTTTTTTTTTTAGTCATGCAGTTGTAGAGGAGCTAGCTGGACTTGGTGCAAAAGTGTACACATGTTCCAAGACAGAATCAGAGCTTAATGAGCCAATGAAAGATTGGGCAGACAGAGGCATACAAGTGAAAGGCTCAGCATGTGATGTAACTTGTAGAGACCAAAGAATTGAGCTCATGAAAAAAGTTTCCTCTGAATTTGATGGAAAACTTAACATTCTTGTGAGTACCATAAATCCATCTTCTTATTATTAGTCAAGCCGAAGCACTAGATCCGCCCCTTTGGCCTTGTCATTACTGTTAGTGTGACGATTCGTATAGCTGATCAACCTAACTAAGTGCGAGACTATGGGTTTGACTTTTTAATATATAACACTGGACTTATTGTACTTTTAAAAAAGTATGGATTTAGAATTTAAAGAGTATTTCTTGAAATGAAATTTTAGTAGGTATATATCGATCTATACATGTGTCAAGTCGAAGTACTGGATCTGCCCCAATGGCCCTGTGAGGATTCATATAACTAATCCACCTAACTTGTTTGGATTTAGACATATCAAGTACTGTATATGATATATTCATAGAGAGATTTAATGATCAAAATCAATAAAAAGGATCAATTAAATTAAAGTTGCTCTTCTAGGCGGGTAAGATCTAGTATTTGGTGAGATTTTAGTGGGTTCTCAAATACTTAAGAATTTATTCTCAAGTCAAGCCGAAGCACTGGATCCGCCCCTGTCAATGTGGATTTGTAGAGTCTTTTGGCCTAACTTGCTTGGATATTAGACGTTTTTGATAGATGTTGTATTCAAAGTGAGATCCAATAGTTAAAATTAATGAAAAGACGTATCAATCCGAGTTGCTCTTCTAGGCGGGCAGACAACTCCTGATTCTTGAATAGTTAGGCGGAAGTTGAAAGAGCTGCTCTAATGTGAAATTGATAGATCCAACACTGGAAATTAACATTTAATGTTCATTCAGTATAAAAAAAATTGACCAAATTTACTATTGCCTTATGTTGTTGATGTAGATAAACAATGTTGGAACAAACATTTGGAAGCACTCTATCGATTATAATGCTGAAGATTATGCACACATGATGGCGACAAATTTAGAATCTTCATTCCATTTCAGTCAACTTGCTCATCCTCTTCTTAAATCATCTGGAGCTGGAAGTATTGTTTTCACTGCCTCTGTTGCTGGTCTTGTCCATCTCTCTGGTACTTCTATTTACGGAGCAACAAAAGGTACTCTACTCGTGCTTTTAGTTTAAACATCAGGTGCGAGTAAGTTTTTACCTACTACTCATACCATCTTCCTTTGATATAATATTAACTGATGGCAGCGGGAATGATTCAGCTTACACGAAATCTGGCTTGTGAATGGGGAAGAGATGGTATTCGTGTTAATGCTGTTGCACCATGTTACACAAATACGCCCCTCGTGAAACATGTGAGATTCTCCTCTTGTTGATTCTGTGTCTGATTATATATTTGCATCAATGCATAGATGAATCTAGGCTCATTTTAAATTGGAAAACGGAAAAGGGTCAAAATGCCCTTAAAGTATGCAGAAAGGTCATCTGTTAACAGTTTGGTTAAAAAATGCTCCAGTGTCTTAAATGTTGTATGTGATGAATTTGGTGGTTCTATACTGACAGTTGCTCAAGGATAAAGAATTTTCGGATGCCTTAATATCAAGAATTCCTCTTGGGCGTTCAGGAGAAGTGGAAGAAGTTTCATCCCTCATCGCGTATCTCTGCCTTCCTGGTGCTTCTTATGTCACTGGCCAGATTATACCAGTTGACGGAGGATTCACCGTCTATGGCTTCCAACAGCCTGGCTATTAAGTTGTACTTGTGGTTGTTTGAATAAAAGTCTTGATCATGTTAGCATTTGCTCATCTTTAGTGTTGTAATGTGTTAGACAAGCGATATTGTACTGAAAAACACAAATTATATCTGTTACTGTCCAATTTAATCACTTATCATTATATCCATATTGCTTAGTTGATCTTTTCATTATTCAACATCATGATTCAGAAACATTATTTTACGACAATAAAAGACCAGTAACACTCGTGTTTCCCCAAAAGAAAGATAAATCTCTGATTGAATAGCTGATTCAAGCGTCAACAACAGGAATGTATTGAGCTTATGGATCTACAATCTGTTACATCAATCTCAGTGGGAAGTGATTCTCGCCAAGAAATGAAACGATAAAAACAGCCTTACTCACACACCTAGAGTTCCTGTTGCCATAATTTGCAGCAAATTCACAGGTGATTTCCCCTTGCATCCCCTCTATGACAGCAGCATCAGTAGATGGCCTATCATTCTTCATATTCTGCTCTCCATGATTGGCATGTTCAATAATTTACTCTTAGTATCCTCATTCTGTCTTGCTAGATTGGTCATCTCGCGTACTAGATGACTTGGCAGATAATGTTGAGTGGCGGTATGAACTGAGGTGCCTGTGGAACAGCATTAGCCCTCAATGTTGGCTCCAATTGTTGTATCATAGGCACAGATCGAAGATGAGAACGATACAATGCAACTCCAACACAACAAATATTAGTATTTAACATGTTCGATAAACTTCTGAAGCATGTTATATACAACCTCCAATATAATATTCGTAACCATAAACCACAACTCCAATTTACCTACAGAAATTCATGAACAAATATCCATACACAGTAAGAACAACAGAGAACAAAACAGTTCAATAGCTTTTCCCAAAGAAATGCTCCAGAGAGCTAACAGGCTTGCCACACTCAAAATTTATGACATCAAATATATATCATCTCTATAAGCAGCCAGAGTAAAAATTAAGAGAATCGACACATGAAACAAGATTAACTGCATCTCAGACATTTCTAATGGCCGCGATTTTCAATGTAGAGGAAACAAGAACTTTTATTGAGGCACTTGACATGGAAATGCATAATCAAGTCAAATATCAATGAAAGATACCATATACAGCTAAACTTGCTCCACCAACACAAAAAACGGATAAAGTAGAGACTGCAGCATCAAGCTAAGTATTACTATTACCTGTAATTTTCTATTTGATAACACAGATACATTGTTGAAACACAAAATTCAATCTTGCCAAGTTGCAATATCGAAATCATCAACAAAACCAAACTTTTAGCCCTCTGCTCAAGATTAATTATGGTAGCATCTTGTTAGAAAACATCTTCAATTTCCATATTTATTTTCCTTCTCATATCCTTTCTATCTCGTAGAGATAGACAAGAGAGAGTTGTTCAGATGGTAAACATCTCTCGCTTACAATTTAAGGAAATGATTTGAGTCAAGTGCGCTATTTCTTTGCAAAACAATGATCAATTTCATATCATGTTGCAATTCCACCAAGATCTCTTCGTTACATGGGGAAAGAACCGCCGATCTGAGCTCATTAGTTTACCCCATCTGTTTGAATTATCAGTATCAACTCAAGACGAAAAACTGGTAATAGACACAAAGTCATCCATTCCGGCTCTATATTTGTTCGAATAAAATCCTTAGCCAATTTCACATGTCTATCTTCTAATCGATGATTAGGCCAACAAAACGAAACGGTAGTCAATCCTATTCGTATTCCCAATAGGGGTAGTTGGCAATTGAATTCATTTTGACCATTATTTTCATGAAGCAAAAAGATGAAAGTTTCTAGCCGCGGTTGACAGAGAATATAAGTTCTAAACACGCTATACTTTTTGAATCCCATTATAATATTACACCAAATAAGTTATTGTTGCTTTACTAGATAAATTCATAATAATGTGTAAATAGAAAGAAATACAAAGATAAATCGTAGATCAAACAAAAGAAGGTAGACATTAATAGATGAATTAAATAACCTCCATTCCATTTTTGAAAAAAGTGTGAATAAGAATGTGTACTTTTTTCCCCCCTTTTTTGATTAAGAATGTGTAAAAAATTAATTACAGGCGAAAATGAAATTTCTTCTCAATTGGCGCCGCCAACAAAATAGAAGCGGTAAAAATTGACCAACGCCGCACAAATTCGGCTTCTTTATATTTTTATACGTACGGACGAAGACCAACAAATCGGAATTCCAGTCTTCTGTGACTTTTTATTTTTTTTTATGTCTTGGCGGCTAAATATATGTCATCTCCACCAACAACAAATAATCCTGAGACCTCACAAGATTCTCAATCACTTCTTATAAAAAAAGAGATTAGTTACACTAAAACGAAATAATATGACACTCAATTTCGAACATGCATATTCTAATATCAAATACTTAATCCTACAGTTACATCTCAATAACATAATCCAATATTGATTACGCCCCTAACTATATATGAGTTTGAGAAATATAACATGAAATGACTATAACATACTACATGTTATTTCCTTCAAAAGTTTATAAATCAAAAATGAAAACTGAAAGAAAGTATTACTTGATATGTTATATCGTCAATATATAAAACTTAGATTTGTTACTTCTTCTTTTTTTTAGGCGGAACCAATTTTCAAAGACACAAGTAGATATTCAGAACTGGCCGATCCATTATTTAAAGAAGATATTCCAAAGAAGTTTTAATCAAGTGGTTGCGATTGCTGCCATGTGTCTACAAGAAGATCCAACCGTTCGTCCATCGATCAGTGACATGGTCACTGCTCTCACTTTCCTTTGGGCCGAATCCGGTAAGGGATTCGGGTCACCAGTTTCTCCCCATTGCCCGTTTCATCGTCTGATAATGAAGAAAAAAAGATTACAGAACGAGAGAGTGATTGCAGAAGCCATTGAATGGGGTTCGAACTCAAGAACCCAAAATAAAAGATTACCATAATTTTCACATATGTAAAATTTTGCGCAAATTAAAATAATGTTATCGATTTAATATTATAATTATTCGACTTGTAATTGTAAGTGAGTTTGAGTTTGAGACTATATAGAGTGGTCTTAAAGACTTCATTAATTACTTTATATCTCAAAATTAATATTTATTTTCTACTTTATTATTAGATCTCAAGCTAACGGTCTTGTTGTTGTATATCAGTATTAGTCCTTCCACTTCAATGTATGTGGTGATGTTTTAACTGAAAATGAAATTTTAAAAAGAAAAAACTTTTTTAAATTATTTGGTTTAAAACTAGTCAGAGATATCTCTTTGTATGTTAATGAAAAATTTGAAGTTAAAATATTTTCGTATAAGAACATATGACATTCTTTTTACCAAAATTGAATTATATTGACCAACATATATGATTCAATGAAGGTCTAAATAATTAGTGGAAAATATTTTTATCATAAATGAAACAACAAAAAGATTTCTATAGCAACAAGCTGATATTGACCTCAGCTCTGAGCAATATTTTTTGTGTGTTCAAGATAAGTTTCTATACATAATATTATAATAATAAATATATATATATATATTTGTAGAAGTTATTTCCGAGGTGATGATACATTGATCTTAATATAATTTACTTGAGTCAAGCTCTACCTGTACAAAATAGCGGTACAATAGCATATATACACCATCCTTACCAGACTCAACTTATAAGATTATACTAATATATAATATATTGTTATAATCAAATCATTTGCATCCCCTCTCTTGTAATCTTTTGCTTAAATCATACACAAGTAGAAGTCTAGATCGAACCTTCACCACCACGAGAGGTGAAAGTCTAGGTGGTATTAAATGACATTAATAGTATTAAAAAAATCATTACATTGGTATTAAATTATTTTGTAGTATATAACAGAAAGAGAATCAATACGTATAGCTAGCTCAATTATGTTTCTCTGAAATTCATAAGATATGGCCCATGCTTATCGTATTCAATGTACAGGACAATAATGCTCAAATAATTAAAGGCCCACCAACATAAAAATTGTAGTATTTATAGGTCACATATAGTATCTTCTTTATGAAAATAATACTACTATATACATACAATTAAATTTTTTTGAATAATCAATTAGCTAGACAGAAGAAATTTCACAATGGCAAAAGTTGGAGGATCCAGATGGTCACTTAATGGTTTGGTGGCTCTAGTCACTGGAGGCACTTATGGAATTGGGTGAGCCTTTAATTTCTATAACTTTTCTGAGTTTAAATTCTATAAATATCGATAGTATAAATGTATAATTAGATATACCATATTAACATACACAGATAGGACATTTATACCTTGGAAACCGCATAATGTCTGCGATTCGTAGTCTCCAAAATGAATCATCTCTAGTCGATGGAAAAATATAGGCAAGAAAATCGAAAAAATAAGTGCGCAACACGAGGAAAATCTAGCAAATTAGAAAGATTTATTTCACTATCTCTCTTCGATATTAGTTACTCAAGTTTAAAATAATCTAAATAAAAAGTGTGTTGGTATATTTTTGTATAATTCGCATGTACAACATAAAGTACTTATAGTCGTATATTTAGCATTGAATAATTAACATAAAATTTAGGTAGAATTAGTGTTTTCCTCTAATGTTGTTTTAGACTATGGTTTAGTGTCAATCGAAAAATGGACGTTGGATAGGAAGATCGAAGACTTGTGTACTAAAAAAAATATACATTCTAGCTCTTAAATAGTTGAAGAAGAAAGTCTCCTCTCACGTCATCATTGGCTTCGACTTTGTATTTAATCAAATGTTTTGATTGATACATTGAGCATGTTGAAACATTTATCATTTTCTTCACTTTTTCTGCACATAGTTTTCTTTAAAAAGAAAAATGTAATTTCCCAAGTTGAATATGATGTATTATCATGAATTTGTCTTTCAAAAAATTATAAGCAATTCTAATAATAACATTAGTTATTGACGTAGAGTAAATGATAAGTAACTGACATATATAATATGTTAAATTATACTAATAATATAATAAATCATTGTATATATATATATAAATTATTCCTTTGTTTATTCCTTATCATTGTCTTGGTATACCTGAAGTCCAACAGTCTCATATATATGTTATCACATATACATAGTGAAATAACTTATTCCACAATAAATTATTTCAAAATAACTTATTTTCAACCATTCCAAAATTACATCATTCTTTGTAGGTCCATTATATTGATATAATAGACATAACTTAACAATTAAAGGTACGTATACGACTTTAAAGAAAATATCAAAAAATGAAAAGAATGTTCGAGAACACAATTTCAAATAAAATAGAGTTTGGAGCCAAAAAGACCATCTCCAACTCATCTCTATTTTACTCTTCATTCTCTATATTTGAAGAGTAAAATAGAGAATGTCCACTCCAACCCCCTCTATATTACTCTCTATACTCCATTTATAGAGAGGTGAATAATAGTTCTCCAAATTTGGAGAATTACTATTCACCTCTCTATTTCACTTTTTGATTATTTTAATATTATTTCTTTAATATCATTAATTAAGTTTTATTTGCAATTATTTTCTAATGTAATATAACATCTAAAAATAATTGACAAGTTACTACTTCCACCCAAATTAATAATTTTTCTATTTAAAAAATAAATAAACTAGGACTTTAAATATGTAATTTAAAATCATTTTAATTTTATTTATATTATATAAGACTATTAATTAAGTGTCTAATATTTGTAATTATTTTCCAAATAATATAATATCTAAAAACATATTATTGATAAGTATACTACTTCCATCCCGAATTGACAATTTTTCTAATTTGATTTTTTTTTAATTTTTTGCACTTTAAATATGTAATTTAAAATTATAATTACTTTTCTCTATGAAGAATGCACAAAGTTTACATGATAATTCCAACAATCCACTTTTATGTTATAGTGATAAATTATTAAACTACACTTTTTAAAGAGCATGAAAATATTTGATGCAATAGTTCAAAATCGAATAGGGGAAGTAAATTAGTACACGAAATAATTGGACACAAGATGAAATTGTCAATTTAAATAAGATTTAGCTACAGGTAAAAAAATAAGGATAAAAAATGCTTATTTTGAACTCCGTAATACATTAATAGAACATTCATGAGTAGGGGTGT
>NW_006239073.1:357334-373871 GCF_000226075.1 Solanum tuberosum | reverse complement strand
GTTCTTTTAAAATGAGAGGAAATCCCTCAATTCATAGAAAACAGAGGGTAGTGTGAAAAGGTTTGTATTGTGCCTTACCGGAAAGGTCACAAACCTTTGAAAAGTCATAATCTTTCCGAAAGGTCACCACCTTTCATAAAAGTCATAACTTTTCACAAAAGTCGCAATTTTTGATAAAAGTCACAACTCATCATAATAGTCGCAACTTTTCATCAAAGTCACAGCTCTTCATAAAAGTCGCAACTCTTCATTTTCCATTCACACCTTTTAAAACCCAACAAAAGTAAATTAGTATACGAAATAATTGGATGCAAATGAAATTGTTAATTTAGACATTTTTTAGCTATACATAAATAAAATAAGGAAAAAAAGTTACTCATTTTGAACTCCACAATGCATTAATAGAGCATTTAGAGTAATTTCCCTAGATATTACCCATGTTTGGAAAATTACCTAGGAATTTCACTTATGTTTGTTTTAGGACTACAATATCACCTAGCTTTACCTATTTTCCTCAAAATATACTTGACACAAAAAAAACATTATCTCTCTCTTAATGAGATGCCATGTCACATTAATCCTTTTTTAATTATTAACAATTGTTTTTAAAAATCTAGACAACCCATATATTATATCTAGTAAAAAAAATTACATAAGGAACTGTAATATGAGCTCCTCCGGTTCTTCAAGGAATAAATTAACGAATTTGCATAAGGAACTGTCTCTTGAGCTGCTGTATACCTTTGATGTCGACCAAAGAAACCGCCTCGAGGTAAAATTCAAGTTTTCTTTTGATTCTTTTATTTTTGAAGTGTAAATTGTGAAATAATTTGAATACTTAACATGGTATTGGAGTAATTTTCTTAAAATTTAGGGGTTTTTTGCTTGCTTATTTTTTAATCGGATATTTCTATTGTTTGAATATGCCTAAGCTTTGAACAAATGTTTATAATTTGTGTAAAAATCTTTTTTTTACCATGAACAAGAAACCTTTGATTTTTTTACCATGAACAAGCAACATATGTTAATAGTTTGTGTAAAAATCAATGTTCCTAGTATCTAGTTTATCTCTAAATATCCAACCAAGAGCCCGTTTGGCTGTAACATCTCGCACCTAGAAACGACTATAAAGAGTTTTAAAATATGAAAATATTGATTTTTGGAAAGAATAAGGAAATCTGGAAATTGTCTAAGTTAAGAAAGTGAGTTTTGGCCATTTTCAAACGGCCATAACTCCTAGCTCATGATGAGTTAGGAGAAGATCTTGATATGGTTGAAAATCCCTTGGAGAGATCTTTCCAACGCCGCCAAGTTTGCGCGATTTCGACATCATATGAGTGAGTTATGTCCTTTGGAAGTTGAGCTGTTGGAATATGGAATTGTCTAATCCGGATTTAGGGAAGGGCAAAGTAGTCTTTTCTCTAATTTATTTCCTAATTCGTTTTTAGGGATTTATTGGGGTAAAAACTTATTTTAGTCAGATTAGAAAATTAAACTCACGCTTAGGGCTTGGAGAAAAGAGAAAAGAAGAAAGAAAGGGAGAAAAACCAAGATTTCGCCAAGAACGTCAAGCGTCTGGAGTGGAATTCGTCGGGGGTGATCCCTATTAAGGTATGTGAGATATTTTCGTGTTGGGTTAGTTCACCCACAAACAACTTGTTCAATTCAGCAAAGATTGGGGTTGTTTGAATGTTAAAAAAGTGAAGTTCTTGAAGAATATTGTTGAATTCTTGTTGGTTGATTGTTGAATGCCTAGTATTGATTTGATTCGTGTTTTCGGGTTGTTTTTCGAGTTAAGTTTATTGGGTATTGAGGGTATAAATGATTCTAAGTGTTTGGGAAAAGAACCATTGAGGTTTAGAAGATTTAGAGCTGAAAATCGGAGAAGAAAAATCGTCAAAACCTGGGGAAGGGGTGGGGTGCCGCGCCAGCCAGCCCCCCCCCCAAAAAGGGACTTTGAAGTCCACCCCTTAGGGGGACGGGCCAGCCAGCGCGCCCCAGTAGTCTCTCTGACGTTTGAGGGCTGGCGCCTCGCGCCTCTCAGAGCTCTAGGGACGCCAGTTCTCCTCATTTTTCCCCACCTTCTCGTACTTGTTCCTAAGTGATGTACCTATGTTTCCTAGTCAATTCCAACACTCTAAAGTACATCTACACATCATGAAATCATCTAAAACATGAGATCATGAACCTTGAATCCATAATTCAATTCAAGGAAAGTTAAGTTCAAAGTCAAAGAAGTTAAGAGTCAAGTTTAGAAGTTAATGAAGCAAGTCAAAGCAAAGAAAAGTTTCTTAAAGTTTTCAAGGGTCTTTAACGTCGTTTTAAGACTTAAGTTTTGAAGTTAAGCAAGAGTAAAGCTATGGTTTGAAGTTATTTTCTTCAAAGAGTTATATGGGGACTATGTATTCCCAAGAAGTTTAAAAGAAATGTTTTCACATTTAAACAAGATTGAAACTGAGATTTCCCAAAAGAGCCTTCGAGCAGTTTTCAGAAAAGAGTAATCGCTTTCTAAAATGAAGCAAGAGAGGAAACTAAGATTTCCAAGATAGCCTTTTGAGCTAAGTTTTTGAGCAATTATCTCAAATCAACAGAAAGAAATATGTTTTAAAAACATAAGAGCCAGTACATTTTTGGGAGTAGTATTGAGCACCGAATTGGGGGGAGCGTTCAAAGAACCCACAGTCCCCATAGAACCATGTAGCCACCATGGGTAGAAGAGATTCATACGTTTTAGATGAATCTTTTTCAAATTAGACTAGTGTATCCATTAGGCAGTTCAGGTTCTATACCTTTAGCCGGGTATATGATACTCTAGCAGCGTGATCGCTGTATCATCACTATAGCTCTTATGCGATGGTTGTCAGTTAGAGAAACTCCCACAGCAGTATTGTATTTTTATATACATCAGTTCATTTGTATTTCTACATACATCTCAGATTTATTGTAACTTTGCATACACACAGAATTTATAGCATGTTTTTAAATAGCTTTTCTTTATATTGCACTTGTTTTAAATTGTTTTATATTGAAATGAGTTAGTTAGGTTGAGTTGAGTTGAGCCAGGTAAGCTATTCAGTTTCTTTCAGATTCCTTCTAGCCTATGTATTGCTTAGCATTCCAACTCGCATATTCGTACATTCAATGTATTGATGCCAGTTGGCCTGCATCTTATTATGATGAAAACGCAGGTAACCAGGATCAGCATCTGGCACCTCGTTGATCCAGTTGAGCAGCTCAGAGTCAGTGGTAAGCCTCATTGCATTCCGGAGGACTCTTTTATTTGCTTTCAGTCTTTCATTTATTAGGATGTTGTGAGGTTTGTCCCAACATCCCTCTCAGTATTTTAGAGGCTTCATAGACATATAGTTATTAGAGCAGATGTCTTTCTTTATCCTTCAGATATTGTTTAATGACTTAAGTGTCATTTTGGCCAGTTTATTATTATTTAAGTTGTTATATGAAACTGTTTATTTGAGTTAAGTCTTCCGCTTAGTTAAGTATATCAGGCCAAAGGTTCGCTTGGGGGCAACAATGGTCTTCGAGTGCCAGTCTCGCCCAGGGTGTAGGCTCGGGGCGTGACATTGGATTGGCTTAAAAGTTGGTCAAGCCTACTTTTAAGCCAGTTTTTTACTTCTGAATGTGTTTGACAAATATAAAAAAATAACTTAAAATAAGTTAGGAAGTGTTTGACAAGGTAAAAAAAATGACTTATAATAAGTTTAAAATAACTTAAAATAAGTCAGATTCCAAAAGTAGGTCTCCCCCTACTTTTTATTTTTTGACTTAAAAGTCATTTCAGTTTGACTTTTTATTTTTGACTTAAAAGTTATTTTTTTAAGCCAATCCAAACGGGCCCTAAATCTATTGTCTTCTTCATCAGCTTCAAGGAACTAGTTTATTTTTTTCCTTGACAGCAAGACGAATTTTTTGTATGAATATAACGCCAAATACTCGTAAATGAAACATAGGATAAATATTTTCGCTATAAAATTGAAGTAACTAGATTGTCATAGAGAATGGAGTAATGCTCTCTTATAGATACATTAAACAAGCTGTCATTTAAAGAATTAAAAAAATATTATTAATAAATTAAAAAATGTGACATGACGTCCTTGTAGGAGAGAGATAATGTATTTTTTGTGTCAAGTATATTTTGTGGAAAATAGGCAAAGTTGGGTGATATTGTAGTCCTAAAACAAACATAAGTGATATTCCTAGGTAATTTCCCAAACATGGGAGGAATGTAATAGTCTTTAAAGTTGAATATCTATGTAAAATATAAAATAATATTTTCAATGATGCAATATTTATTATGTAATTGTATTTCATTTTGATTTGAATTGTTCATTTATATGTATTATATATAATATTTGTTGCAATTTATGTTATTTAGAAATTTAGAATAAAATAATTTTTTATTAAATGAAGAATTTGATAAGAATAAAATTGTATATTACATGAAGATTATATAGACTATATAGGGTGATTATTTGAAATAGGAAAATAAAATTGAAATAAAAATAATAATATAATATTGAGGAAAGAGAAAAAAAATCTTTTTTAGAGAGTAATAAAATAGAGAATAAGTTTGAAGTTGATAGTCTGAATTTTTTTTAGAAAACTCTATATTTGGAGAATAAAATTGAGAATAGGATTGGAGATGCCCTTATGCATTTTAAAAGAAAAAAGTTTCTCTTTTGACTCCAGACTCAAATAAAATATATATTCAGATACAACTTCAAATTTTAAAATTTAAAAGTTTCAACTTTAAATCAATAAATGAAACAAGAAATTCAAAGGCTACACCATTTTGTGGGTCCATTATAGCATAACTTGAGAATTAAAGGTAAACGGTAAGACTGTGTATACAAATGATGCTTAATAGAGTCGATGAGTAATGTTTGTATGAGCAATACTTGTATTGCTTATGTTTGCATTAATTATGAATATATTGTTTTTTATGCATTGTTTGATTTGATATACTAAAAATAACATACATTGTATAGAAATAATTATGTACAAAAATATACTTCACAAGTCACAACAAAGGTGGAAAAGGGGTTTTGAGGGGTAATTGAGTCTTTAACCATGTTGATACATGTGTTAAATCTCCTTGCATTGCAAATATCTAGAAAAAATCTACGATATTATTAGTAATACACTCCTCAATGCACAATAGAGTGTATAGCTAATGCAAGCGTTATTAGTTAATACCTAGAAATTTACTAAGATAGTAATAAAATAAAGTAGTATATAATAAAAGACACAATAATTAGTATGTTATTCGATTATAGTCTAGCTTTTAGAAGTTCTTTTAATTTTGTTTTGTTTTTTCATTTGTTGGGATCTAAAATATTGAATTCGGGATTGAAAAAAAAAAACATTTTATATCAAAGACAACTCCATAACATATACTAACTCATAATTTTTTTTAAAAAAAATCTATTATTTAATATTAAAACATATAATAAATATCATATGCACAAGTTTTCTAAAAAAGATTCTTGGAGCTATTTTTCAAGCTTGCATTGTTAAAATTTGATTTATGTGATAACAAATCTTAAATTTAATCAATTACCTTAATTAATTGCAAAACATATGATAAGTATCATATGCATGATCTTGGAGCTATTTTTCATATTAGAGTTTGAATTACACTTCCAAAATTCATTGTTCTGGCCGGCAATTACACTTAAATAAATGATATGTATATAACCCAATATTCCGAATCTGCATGTGAAAAATTAATTTTTTTTTTTTTTTAATAATATATAGAAATTAGTTGGATTACTTTTAAAACTGTTTAAATTATTGCAAATCAGTGTACTCCTTCAGAGTCGGAGTCACGTGAAGTTGGAGACTTAAAAAACGAAAAAAGAATCGTTTGATTCTGATTAGTTGTGAAATATTAAAAAATTAAAAGATATTTATAAAAATTTAAGTTTTTTTAAAAAAATATTTTTAGTTTCAAATTTTTATTTTTTCCATCTCACCCCGGCGCCAGCCCCACCACCCCACCCCCAAAAAATTTAAGTTTATTTTTAAAATATATTTTCAATTTCAATTCAAAATTTATTTTCTTCTCTCTAGTAAAAATAAAAGATATTTTCTCAAAAATATTTTTTATTCATAAATCAAACACTAAAAAAAAAATTCGGAAAATATTTTCTACTAACCAACCAAACATGAAAAAATAAATAAAAAATGTACTTGTTTTTCCGGAAAACATCTTCCTTCATACCAAACACACCCTAAATGTGTAGAATTCTTGCATAAATACTTCGTGTATTTTCCTTTACTATTGTTATAGACTATGGTTTAGTGTCAATTGAAAAATTGCGAGAAAATAAAATTTGAACAACGTTAAATAGTCTATTATTGGATAAGAATATCGAAGACTTGTGTACTTATATATAAAAGCACACATTCTAGCTCGAAGAAATCTCCTCTCACACCGTCATTGTTATCATTGGCTTGGATTTTGCTTTAATCAAATGATTTGATTGAAATATTGAGTATGCTGAAACATTTATCAATTTCTTCACTTTTTCTGCACATAGTTTTTTTTAAAAGAAAGTGTCAAATGCGATTTACCAAGCTGGATCTGATGTATTATCATGAGTTTACCTTTTAAAAATATTATAAGTAACTCTAATAATAACATTAGTTATGAACGTAGAGTAATTATAAGTAACCTAATATATATAATATGTTAAATTATACTAAAAATATAATAAATCACTATATATATAAATCTTTTTTTAATCCTTTGCTTATATATAGTGAAATACGTAACTTATTTCGTTATAATAGACATAACTTGACAATTAAAGATGGGTGTACGACTTTAAAGAGAATATCAAAAAGTGGACAGAATGGTCCACAACACAATTTCTAATAAAATACATACTCTAAAATCTATAAATGAAAAAACATGGACTACATTATTTTGTGGGTCCATTATAATGGTTGGCATAACTTGACGATTAAAGCTGGTACGTGTAAGATTGTCTATAAAAATAAGTAAATGCTAAATAAAATATATTGGTAATATTTATATGTGTAATGCTTCTATTAGTTATACTTCCATTAATTATAAATAGATTATTTCTTATGCATTGTTTGGTTTGATGTACTAAAAATAACGTGCATTGTATAAAAATATTTATTTATAAAAATATTCTTCACAATTATGGTAGGAAAAGGAATAAAAGGGGTTTTTGAGAGCTAATTGAGTCTTTAAGCTAATACATGTATTAAATCCTTTTACATTACTAATACCTAGAAATTCATCGTATTAATAATACATAATATGAAAAAATATATCAAAAAAAATATTACTAATATACAAAATTAATGCATACATTATTTTTGTAAAAACTCTAACAAACGATCTCTAAAGAGAATATCAACAGATGAATAAAATGGAGCACTACGACCCAAATATTTTTCATGAAAAGGCTATCAATACAAGATTAACCAATCAAAATAGCACAAAAACATGAAATGTCAGTTTTTATTAGATAGCAACAACAATAATAAAGTATATTATTTAATAAAAGAGACAATAATTAGTTTGTTATTCGATTTATATTCTAGCTTTTAGAAGTTCAGAGTTGGAGTCACGTGAAGTTGCAGACGTAAAAAACGAAAAAAGAATCGTTTGATTCTCATTAGATCGATACGAAATATTAAAAAATAAAAAGATATTTATAAAAAATTATGGTTTAAAAAAAGTAGGGTGTATATAAATTATTTTATTAAAAATAAAATAAGTATAAATAAAAATTACTAAAGATAAAAAAAAGTATTTTTTTTTTTAGATCGATTAAAAAACATAACAATAACATATTTATTGTAAAATTTCATTAGTGGAATTTTGAGAAAGATAGAATGTACCTATATTATATTCTTATCTCATAATAAAAAAATAACTATTTCCAATAGATTCTCAGCTTAAATAAAACATCTATATATAATATAAAGCTGGATGTTAGAATAGTGATGTGGCATGCTTCATAGGCCAGGAAAGATATTTATCATTTTTTTTGAATTTTTTCCTTCATTTTTCTAATTTTCCTCTTTCTTATTGATTAATTTAATATAATTTATTTGTTGTATACATTAATTACACATCACCGTTTTTTAGCGGTATCTAAAAATCTGAAAAGTCTCCTCTTATCATTCCTCAACTTTTATGGTTTTTACTTTTTAAAAATAATACAGTAATTATTTATGTAATATATGATAAGACCAAAAGCCATCTCATTTATTTTACATTTTTTATTCATACGCTTTTTAAATTTTAATTGTTGTTTGATGTAATATAGCAGTTTTTTCTGCATGCTTTTAAATTATTGTTTGATGTAAAAGGAGACAACAAAAAATTATCTTGTCTAGAAATTTGAGGATGGCAACTTTTTTGTAAAGAGATATTGCAATTTAAATGTATAATCAGTAACATGCAATTGATTTGTGTGTGTTTTATTGTGAAATTGCTACGTTTTCCTTTCATCTATTTTAGTTTTGTTTTCATTCCACACCACCCTATTCTCCAATTTTGTTTTCTTCCTTTTCTCTACTATAAACTCCTTCATTATTTGACAAAACAATTTGAAGGTCGAAATCTCATTCATTTAGTCTCTTAGCAAGTAGCATGTTTATATTAAAATTAGATGTGTATTTATGATTTCTAAATATTGGATCCACTTCGATCAAAACATGAATTGACAATAGTGAACAAAGGAATCGTGATGATGAAATCCTATTTTAATTGTCAAAAATATGATCACATCACATATAATTTCTTGCTACGTACTACTGGAAAATATATGGAGCTGATTTTATCAGTACTTTAATATATTTTCTTTTTCACTTGAATTGATTATTTATTATTGTTCTACAATTTATGCATAATTATATTGTTATATGTCATTTCTTTTGTTAAAACATTAAGCTACATGTAATTGGGAGGGGGGAGGGGTAATATTTATTGTATACATAAGAGTAGTGAAGGTAGTTTGCTATGCCAAAGGTCGCCTACTAATATTTTCAAGATTTGTAAAGAGAGATCATAAAGTAATTCTTTTATGTTTCTGTATAATGAGTTACAATCGTATTTCCTCATCTTTTAAATTGCGTATTTTAATTTGAGATTAGATATACATAGCATTTAGTTTGTGACAATTATAGCTTATAAAAAATATATTGATCATATTATTGTCGTCACAAAGAGATACTTAAGCAAATACTTAGTATTAAAGCAGTTTATATTTTGATGCAATATATTGACGATATTACAAGAATAGCTCATTTTGTATGCTGACGATTTTTTTTCTATTATTTCTTAATTCAACTAAAATTTTGACTTTTCATAAGTAAAATATAGACTCATAGTATTGACGTGTTTATGTCTTTCTACTTTCACTAAAAGTATTTGCGGTGTTTTGATGTTTTACTCTTAATTTAATTTCTTTGAATATTAAGATTTGTAAAATACATACAGATTAAATTTATAAATATTTTGTTTGTTTTATCTAATGAAAGAAAAAAAAATTAAAATACCTTAAATTTCATAAAATATTTTTTTGATTACTTTCAAATTTGAATTCTCAACAGAAATTAAATCTTAAATTTAATAAGATTTTTGTGACCGCGCGAAGCGCGGACAAGTTCACTAGTGATATATAAAGGATAATGTTAGATATGCTGATGTGACATGCCTCCAAGGACTAGAAACCTATTTATCTTCTCTCTTTTTTGCAATTTTTTTTTGACCATTTTTCAAATTTCAAAATACAAAAAAATTCACCTAAATAATAAAGATAGTCACATTTAATTCTTTCGTTATCAATAAATAGCCATATATAATAAAACTCAATTAAAGAAAACACTTAATACTCATTTAATTATAATTACTCAAATGTACGTTTATATTTCTTTTTTATATTCGTATGTTACTAATTCTTTTGCTAACTATAAATACTAAATCAAATGTCCTACCCTGCATAACATTCTGCCTTTTTGCATTCACAACTTTCTTTTCAATTTTCTTCTTTTTTATTTTGCTTCTTTTCATTGAAACTCTTTTCGCAAGAAGTTTCTTTCTTTCTTTTTTATTGTTTTTTATTTTATTATTATTGGTGTTTTCCCCACAATTATTAACTTTGTATGTAATTTTCATGTCTGGTTTTATTTGTTAGGAAATGGGAGAGAGCTACATATATATGACCTTATTTGCGAAAAGAATTCGTCAAAATTAAACTTGAAGAATATGCAATCATTAGCAATATATCAAACTTAATCTACGTATATTTGTTTGTTGCAAGCTTGTATATAGTTATAGTATAAATTTGAATGTAACAAATTTTATTTTTCTAGGGTAAATGCCCTGTTTTAAATAGGGAAAAATGTCTGAAATATATACGAACTTTGACCGAAATTGCTGTAACAATACCGAACTTTGGAAATGACATTTTACCCCCTGCACTATTTAATAGTGTATTTTAAAGGTATATATGTGCCTACTGTTTTATTTAAAAATAGATTTTAGACTTAGACTTATTTTAGAGTTGTCACTTAATTTTTAAAGTAAAATTAAGAAAACTATTTTTTCCAAAAGATTAAAACAGAAATCTAATAAAAATAATAAAGGGATTCGAGATTCATATTAACATTTTGGGAAGGGTTTGAAAGCACCCGAAATGCCCGCTAACACGCGGTTATCCGATAATTAACTATTTGGCTAATTATTTTAAAGAAAATAGGCATACTTGATTAAATAGAGGGAATAAGCAATTAAGATTTAAAATCATTTTTTTAGGGGAGAGGGAAATATTATTAAAATTAATTTAAATAGGAAAATAAGCATGATTATCTTTTAGGGAAATCGAATTAGGAACCTTAAAATTGACTAGCAAATAACCACTTCAACAAATACGAAGCAGATAAAAATAAGGACAAATTACTTAACTACACTCCTTTACCTACCTTAATATCCATTTATCCCTACTTATTTCAAAAATTTCAAAAATCCCTTATTTACCTATGTATCCCGTGCACAACGCTATGTATCCCGCTATGTGAAATGTATCAAACAAGAATAGCTCATTTTGTATGTTGACGATTTTTTTTCTATTATTTGTTAATTCTAAGTAAAATTTTGACTTTTCATAAGTAAAATAACATGTATAGCGATGTTTTTCTTTTAACATTTTTGTTATAGACTCATAGTGTTGACGTGTTTATGTCTTTCTACTTTCACTAAAAGTATTTGCGGTGTTTTGATTTTTTTACTCTTAATTTAATTTCTTTGAATATTTAAGATTTGTAAAATACATACAGATTAAATTTATAAATATTTTGTTTGTTTTATCTAATGAAAGAAAAAAAAATTAAAATACCTTAAATTTCATAAAATATTTTTTTGATTACTTTCAAATTTGAATTCTCAACAGAAATAAAATCTTAAATTTAATAAGATTTTTGTGACCGCGTTCACTAGTATATATATAAAGCTAAAACATAAAATCAATGATGTGGCGCTCTCTAAGGCCTCAAATCCTATTTGTTTTTTTTTGTAATTTTTTGAGATTTTTTTTCATTTTAAAATACAAAAAAATTTATGGCTTTATATTTAATTATTTCCTCATTAAAAAATATAAATAAAACTGACATTTATGACCACTAAAAGTAATTGTTTGCTTGCCATTAACTATTGAAAAAAAAAAAAAAAACTCACCATTAATGTTGCCCAAAATTTTCTACCGGAAAAAAACTCTTTCTCCTTCCCTATTAATAGGTATTGATGTTATATTAGTATTAAATAGTATACATTAGTGTTGCACGATTTTTTTGCCAAAAAAACTGATTTCAATACCCTTCTCCTTCCCACTAATTAATATTTATTAAAAGATATTAAGTGTTGCACCTCTTCAAATTCTGGGGTCTCAATAAAATGGTAGTATAAATTTAGGAACAAAGCTCCAACAACCCCATATGCTAGGTGAAAAATTTATGATTCAATATTTCATCAGATCGTGTAATTTTAATTATTATTTTTTATTGGTATAATTGTATCAACAAACTTATTAGTGGTTATACATGGTTCTGCGTGATACTATAATCTCTTCTTAACATTTTCTTATGCATGAACGTTTATTGTTATGATTTCTAAGCAATATATCTTTTCTTTGATTGTTAAGTATAATTTTTGTTGAGTTTGTTCCATCATTTGCAGAAAGTGAAAAGAAAAATGTATCAACAAGCTACAACAACTATTCAAATGGACTTTTTATCAAACTACTTATTATGAGTATCTCAAATTTATCTTTTTGATTATGCTTGTAGATATAATTATTTAAATATTTATAAGATGCAATTTTACTTAATACATTTTGTATATGTGTTTTGTTTCTTTTAATTTGTTGGTTTAACTTTCTTTTTTGTTCATTATTTTATGTAAGATTTTTTTTCTTTGTGTGTTTTCGTACATGATTATGAAAATAATAAATTGTTCATAAATAAGAACGTTGAAAGAAAATTGATCTCTCATCAGCGTATAAACTTTAGTTTATTACTGTTTTCATTGATATTATTTCTCAAAACATTTAGATATCCGAAGGCTTGATCTTAATTAGTTTTAAAAAATAATGCGAATAAAATTATGTTTTCTTATGCACAAAATTGATTGGCTGAGAAATGAAATCAAACTTAATTTTGACATATTTAAAGTTTCAAATTTAGTTCAAATTAAATAGAGTGAATTACGTTCAACTAGCTATTTTTACTCACCGTTAACTACCTCTTATTGTATTCAAATCTCATTAATGTGTTAGTACCTATCATTTTAATTTAAAATTTTAACATCGATTAAATAATTACTCAATTGATTAGGGGAAGATAATTACTATAAAAGATGAAAGACGTTAGATTTCAAATAGGTAATGAGAATATTAAAGTAGAAAAAAGTATTAAAATTTTATTTATTCAAAAATAAAGCACAATCTTTGACTAACAACAAGAATTAGGGAAACAAGAAAATAATGAAATTAATTAAATAAATATTGAAAGGATCGAAAGAAAATGGTTCAGAAAAATAAAAAGAGGAAGTAGAATAAGAGAGGGAAAGAAACGGAGATAATCACGAAGTAAAGAATGAAAACTCAAGGAAAAGTAACCTATTTTCTAAACTAGAGCTTATTATTTAGGATATGTACAAATGAGGGGGAGATTAGATACAAGCATAGAAAAAAAATTTGAAAAATTTAATAATTAAAAAATGATATTATAAATTTTAGTAAGTTTATTTCAAAATTTATAAATAATTTTTATGGCCGCGCAAAGCGCGGAAATCTTCACTAGTTTTAGAATAATTTGAAAAAAGACGGAGGAAACTCAAACTACTATTGCATTATTGAACATGCCGTTAAACTATACAAAATTGAATAAAATGTCATTTGTTATAGTAAGTTTTAAAATGTCTCTATCATCAATAGTTTGATCCAGAAATACTCGTATAATAGCCTAATAAGTTTAAAATGTATATTTTCTGAATAAGTTTATATACAAAAGCCACCAATGTTCAAACAAGAAATAGTGAAAATTGAAATATTTTATTTCTAGTCTTGTAACTATCAACTGAAGAATATGACAGATAATCTTTGTACTATTTATAGGCTACTTATAGGTACCTTATATTTTGTATAGTTGCAATAAATTTCTTGAATAATCAATTAGCTAGACAGAAGAAACACACAATATGGCAAAGGTTGGAGGATCTAGATGGTCACTTAATGGTTTGGTGGCTCTTGTAACTGGAGGCACTTATGGAATTGGGTGAACCTTTCTATCAATTTTTTTTTCGAATTTAACTTTTATAATCAACTAGCTAGACAAGGCAGAAATGTTTCACTGGACGTTGGATAGTTAATTCAGAACTGGTACGAATAAGAAAAATCTGACTCATGTACATGTTTTTTTTTGTAGACATGCAATTGTGGAGGAGCTTTGTGAATTTGGTGCAAAAGTGTACACCTGTTCAAGGAATGAATCAGTCCTCAATGAATGTTTGAAGAAGTGGACTGACAAAGGCCTTCAAGTAAAAGGTTGTGTATGTGATGTATCATCTAAAGAGCAAAGAGTACAACTCATGGAAAAAGTTTCCTTGGAATTTGATGGAAAACTCAACATTCTTGTAAGAACGACTATAAATCTATGATTTTAAACATGTCACGTAACGTAGAATATTAGAATTACCAAGTACATGATACTAAAAAGAAAGATGTTTATACTAATATGGATGGATATATATTGCCTTATTACTATGTTATATTGTTGTTGTAGATAAACAATGTTGGAACAAACATTTGGAAGCCCACTACTGAATATACTGGTGAAGAATATGCACATATTATGGCAACAAATTTAGAATCTTCATTCCATTTGTGTCAACTTGCTCATCCTCTTCTTAAATCATCTGGATCTGGGTCTATTGTTTTCTTGTCTTCTGTTGCTGGTCTTGTCCATCTATCTGGTACTTCTATTTATGGAGCAACAAAAGGTACTCTTATACTCATCTATCCTTAAATAGTGAGTAATATAGCTACTAAGGTACGTATTGAGGGGCGGAGCCAGCATACTGTTAGGGGTTCATCCGAACTCCCTTCGACCATGTAGATGTCGAACCCCCTTCAATTAGTTCATATGTTAACTTCTTCAGATTTTGAATCACCTTATTAAAAATCCTAATTCCGCTACGATACGTAATTGACTAAGCTTATATATAAGTTGATTGATCCAACTGACTAGTCAACATATTTTAGCTTAATACTTGTTTGATAAACAATAAAGTGTTTATAAGACAAAGTTGTAAGATGATCATCTTCTATGATTTTTCAGTTTATAAACACTTTTGGTTAGACTAAATATTTTACCCTTTTCTATGCTCGTAATGTTTACAAAATACTTTTAAGTATACTTAAGTAATTCTCAAAAAACAACTAATAAACATTTTTTAACTAGACACATCAACTACTTATTAACACTTTCGATACTTGTGTCCAAACAAGTAACTATTTATTTATACAAACAATTTCAATATTTAAAAAATAATTTTCAACATTTAAAACTTATCAGCTATTTACGATCAATGATCCAAGCTCGACTTTATATTTATTTATTTTCTTATTAACTTAATTATAATGACAGGGGCAATGAATCAGCTTACACGAAATTTGGCTTGTGAATGGGCAAAAGATGGAATTCGTGTTAATGGGGTTGCACCATGGTACATTAACACCCCCCTCGTCGAACATGTAATATTTCTCTCAACTTAATTATATCGTTCAAATATGTACAATTTTTTTAAATATCTTTAATTATTTACATAAATAAGGAAAAATTTAGTATAGGGACAAACGCAAAAGTGGATATAGACCTCAATAGCTTTGACTCAAATACTGCATTTAAGAAATTTTCTAAATAAATATAAATAATAGTCTTCGAATCCAATAAATTATTATGACCATGTTATGGTGGAATTTTAAACTCGAACCTATCAAAAATTAAATTTATCCCTCCATTATGATAGCGGTGGTGGTCATGGTGTTGATGGTGCTAGTTGAGGTGGACAAAAAAGTGGAGGGGGTTGGGACAAAATGATGGCATGCATGTCATGAGGTGTTCATGATTTCACCAAAATATTAATGGGGTTGCACCATGGTACATTAACACTCCCCTCGTCGAACATGTAATATTTCTCTCAACTTAAATATATCGTACAAATATGTACAGTTTTTTTAATACATAGTATAAATTATTTAATTTATTTTTAATTATTTACATAAATAAGGAAAAAAATTAGTATAGGGACAAACACAAAGGTGGATAGACCTCAATAACTAGATTTGTCAAAAAGGGTCGGCCCAAGCCTCGCGGGCCAAGGAATTTGAAGGGCTAGAGCGGGTCGGCCCTTCATTTGGAAGGGCTTGAAAATGCTCAACCAAACCCAACCCTAGAAGGCCCGAGAGCTGGGGTGGGCTAGACCTTTATTTTTTTAGTTTCTTTTTTTCATTTTTTTTCTTTTCAAACTTAAAATTCTATAACGTCAAGAAAATGAGAAGATTTCAAATCAAATATGGCAAACAATGATGTTGTTTCAATAACACTAGCAGAAATCTAGTGTAATTAGAATGTATCTAGGATACTAGATATACGAGATACATGAATGTGGTGTGATGCATCCCAGATACGCGAGTGACAAGCGAGATGGGAGGGAGGCGAGGACGCGAGATTTGTGTGTGTATTTTTGAGTTCATGTATCCGAGATACAACATAGCGTGCCTTTAAGTAATTAGCTCAAATACTAGCGAGATTGTTGTAAGTTACTCTTAAATAAATAGTTTTGTCCCATGGCCGACCCCGACCCGTCCCCGATCAAGCCTCAAGGGCCAAGGACTTATATGGATAGTCTTAAATGAGCTTGAAAAATCTTATCCCAACCCTACCCCAATAACGGGTTGGGTTGGGCCGGCCCCAT
>NW_006239073.1:355914-356496 GCF_000226075.1 Solanum tuberosum | reverse complement strand
GACTCAACTTTGTGCTCTTGACTTAACTTGAAACTCGATACTCTTCACTTGACTTGAAACTTGAGACTCTTTACTTAGCTTGAAACTCTATACTCTTTGCTTGACTTAAAACTTGAAACGAAGTTAAAACGTTCAACAACGACTCTTGAAAAGCTTTAAAGACTTGTTTGGACTTACTTTTTTAACTTTGCTTGACTTGACTCTAACTTCATTTTGACTTGATACTAACTTGCCTTGAATTGGATTATGGATTCAAGGTATATGACCACACGTTTATAGATGAGTTCTTGACATTTAAACGTACCTTGGAGTGTTGGAAACAACTAGGAAACATAGGTACAATACCAAGGAACATGCATGAAAGAGTAGGGAATGAAAGGGAGAACTTGGCGTCTTTGGCGCTCTGCAAGGCGCGGAGCGCCAGCCCTCAAAGTTCAGAAGGCCAACTAAGGCGCTCTGCAAGGCGCGGCGCCCCAAGGGGGAAAGTTCAGAGCCCTTTTTGGGGCGCGCTGGCAGGCACGACGCGCCAGCTCCTTCCCTAGAAAATTCGACTTTTTCTCCCTCTTTTTCCAACTCTAAACC
>NW_006239073.1:347809-355439 GCF_000226075.1 Solanum tuberosum | reverse complement strand
GCTAGGGAAAAGACCAAAATGCCCTTAAAATTTCCGGACGGATTTCCTTGCCACTGCCCAACTTCCAAAGGGCATAACTCACTCATACAAATTCGGAATCGAGTAAAATCGGTGGCGTTGGAAAGATCATTCCACAAACTTTGTAACCATAACTGGAACTACACCTAACTCACCATGAGCAAGAAGTTATGACTGCTCAAAGTTGGCCAAAAACTCACCTTTTTCCCATACTTCGCCAAATTTCCAGATTTTCAAAATTCTTTCCAAAAATGAAAATTTCCAATTTTTAAGCCTCTTCGTAGTCATTTCACATTGCCAGATGTTACATACATGAATGTGGTGTGATGCATCCCAGATACGCGAGTGACAAGCGAGATGCGAGGGAGGCGAGGACGTGAGATTTGTCTGTGTATCCTAGATATATGTGAATCCACTTGGATAGAGTGTATCTAGAACAAATGAACCTAATTTTGAGTTTATGTATCCGAGATACAACATAGCGTGTCTTTAAGTAATTAGCTCAAATACTAGCGAGATTGTTGTAAGTTACTCTTAAATAAATAGTTTTGGCCCATGGGCCGACCCCGATCAAGCCTCAAGGGCCAAGGACTTATATGGATAGTCTTAAATGAGCTTGAAAAATCATATCCCAACCTACCCAATAACGGGTTGGGTTGGACCGGCCCCATGGGCTAAGCCCATTTTGACGACTCTATCAATGGCTTTAAGAAATTTACTAAACAAATATAAATAGTAGTTTTCGAATCCAATAAATTAAAATATTTTTGTATCAATGGCTTTATACGTCCACTTTGGATAGACCCAATATAATTAGGAGAAAGGGTATATTTGAGCAACTTATTAGGTAACATTATATATTTCTGTATGAGTAGTATAATGAAGGGTAAACTTGATCCTTATTCGACAGCGAAAAGACAAATTTGACCCTTTTGATGGCTTTGTATTCACAGGTGCTGGGGGATAAAGAATTTATGGAAGGGGTAGTATCAAGAACTCCTCTTAAGCGTCCTGGAGAAGTTGAAGAAGTTTCATCAATGGTAGCTTATCTTTGTCTTCCTGCTGCTTCTTATGTTACTGGCCAAGTTATTGCAGTTGATGGAGGATTCACTGTCTATGGCTTCCAACAGCCTGGCTATTAATTATTAATAGCCGGACAGAAAAAAATTGCAGTCAGTTTGATAATAATGATCGAGTGATATTACTTCTTCAGCTCGAACTTAAGGACTTGTTTGAAAATGGTAGTGTAGAATTTCTAGCTACCTAGTACTTTTATAATAATGTTGTATTTAATATTCTCATGTTTTGTGTTTTCGTTGAACGGAAACAATCTCTCTGCTTTCACAAGGTAGGGATAAGGTTGTGACTGAGTATGTTATTGTTATTGTTGTATTCTATGTTCATCAAGCGTGTTCTAGCTGAAACCTTCATGAATTAAAGTTGTTATCATGCCGATGTGTTAAATATTATTGTATTTCTTTAAAATGTATGATAGTATTTGATTGAACATAAAATTTTGTATTTATTAAAAATAATGTTGGTACCAACATACCAAAAGTAATTTTAATTAAAATTATGATTTTGAACATGCCACACATATTTCTAAAAAAATGTCATTAAGATAAATGGGAAGTTAAATTTTTTAAAAGTTTCCAAATTAGCTTATATATTTATCAACTAATTTTAGTGATATCCCTTCCCTACAAAGTACTAAGTAATGCTAGAAAGCCACTCGTTTTTACCGTCCACCATGTAGCTAGGGATGGTAATGAGAGGCGGGGTGGGTTTAAAGCTATGCGGGGCGGTCCACTTCGGACGGGACGAATTTAAGGCTATGCGGGGCATGAGGAATGTGGGGTGGGTTGAAATGGGTTTCTTTAAAATTAATGTGGGGCGGTGCGGGTTGTGGGTATGTGATTTTATATGAGTTCAAACTTAATTTTAACTTTTTGCATGTTAATTATAATAAGAGTGATAGATCATTATTTATTAAGATAATTTGTTTAAAGATACTAAAATATTCAAGATAGTAAATGAAAATGGTTCAATAAAAAATAATACAATTTGTTACATTTTCCCAATTGAACTCTAAAAAATAAATTTTTAAATCTTTATTCTCTATTAAATTAATAAAACTTAATAAATGAATTTATTTTTTGAATTCTACTTTTAGTATCAAACTTAACTAGAAAAAAAATATTAAAAAAATTATGTGGGGCACCGAAAATGAAAAAAATTGTTATGCGGGGCAGGGCAGATTAAAATTTTTGCGGGTTAAGCTAAATCCACCAGCCCCACACCACCCCATTGCCATCCCTACTACCATGTGTTGTTTATTTTAGGCTTAAGTCATCTGCGGCCCCTTAAAGTTGTCCGCATAATTCACTTAGACACCTCAACTAGGACTAGTACCTATTGAACACTTTGACCTATCTAAAACTTGTTCCTATTGACCTTTTTCGATAATCAGTAAAAAAGGTAAAGTGTGTGTGATACACTTGCTATGATGTGGCAAAAATGACTAACTAAAAGATGACATGTGTCACTTGACCCCAACAACTATAGATATTTTTTTTATGTTAAAAAGAATGAAAATTATTTCAAATAAATTTTATTTCTATTTCTTAATAAAAAAATAAATGGAATGACAACCCATTTTACTTAACCCCACCCTACCCAACCCCCTTTCTTCTTCATCTTCTTCTAATCAATTTTTTTTCTCAAACCACAAAAACCTTCGCTGCAAATTACTTGCAGATTCGATTTTTAAAAAAAAATATTTTGTATTCCTAATATGTGAGAGAGAAAAATATTCAAAGAGATTGATATAATAGTGATGAAGAAGTTTGTCAATGGTTACTCATCCGGAAATCGATTGCAAAGAAAAATCGAAAGAACCCAAATTAATTTTATCGAAAATTATTTTTCACTCCTAATACATGATAGAGAAAGATATTCAAAGAGTTGGTACAAGAGTGATGAATAAAGGAAGTTTGCCAATGGTTAATCATCTTGAAATCAATTGTAAGGAGAAATCAAGAGGACCTAAATTAATTTAGCGAATTATTTGATATTGTTTTTGATAAGTTTAGTGAGTTTACAATTTTATCTGAATGGTAATATTTAATCGAAGGTGACCAGAAATGGAGATGGAACACCGACTTACTTTTTTTATCCCAATGTTCAAAAATCTACTTTGGTTATTTTTCTTGCAAATTCAGTTACTTGATTCAGTTTTTTTTATGAATATTGAAAAGAAATAGAAAAAGAAAAAAACAAAAAACAATGGAGATTCTTTAGTTGTATTTGAAAATTTAAATTTGGGGAAGAAGATGAAAATTGTTATCATGGATGAAGCACTAAGTATGTGGCAGACAGTTATATAAAATTATTTTTTAATTTACAAAGATATGATTAATTAAAAAATTTCTATTTTATTATAACAATTAATTATTTTTGAAACTATAAATAAAATATATAAAGTTACCAAAAAAAATTAAGGTATATATTTTATTTGTGTTTTCTTAAGAAAATTTGTAAAAGAAAAAGTAGATCATTAATATGAAAAATAAAGAAGGTATAAATTTAATATGTTCTTTTATTTTTCTCTCAACAATTTCATAATTCAAAAACACTTCAATCCACAAATACTCTTCAATAAGTAACTAAAATGGAAAGAACATCAATGATCTCGAAAAACAATTACATAAGTTTTGATACTATTGTCATGAAATTCAAAAACGAAAAACATCCATAAACACCAACATAAATACATATTATTTCTGTCAATTTATACCATATTCTTATTCTTAAAAATCAAGATAGGTGAAATTTAATAAATATTTTGCTTATCTACTTTTCTTACATGTTCTTAAAGAAATTATAAATATAAATAATATTTTTAATAATTTATTCCTTAAAAGAATTTTTGCAATTTTACAAAATTTATTTATAATTATAAAAAATTAATTTTTAGGATTAAAAAACTACTTATATCTTGATTTTATAAACTAAAAATAAATTCAAACAAATATTTATTATAATAAAATAAATAATATAGAATAGAAAAAATAATATTAAAATAATAAACTAAAAACTTATATAATTATCATAAATTTAAATCAAAATTCAGTACGTAAAAAAAGAAAAGCATAAACTAATTAGTTCAGTGGGTTGATTACATGAATTTTCACTAATTTTTTTTTTTAATTTCACTATCCTCCATTTTCTTGAATTCATCAAAAAATAAGTAAATTTAATTTTTTCGACATATTACTTTAATTTTCCCTCAAATAAATAGTAATAGAGATATAAAATATATATAATCAATACCGTGTGTGATTTTTAAAGTTTCGTTATTAAAATAAAAAATCAAAAATAAAATTTACACTAAGAATTAACAAGCAGAAAGGAAAATGTAAGTAAGAAAGAAAAAGTAAAAGAAAAGATTAAAATTAGAAAAGAAAAGTAGGGAAATAAGTACATATAGGTCCCACAGTATACATGTGGCAGCCAAATGAGGCCTCACACAACTGACACTATGTGTGTCATGACTTGAAGCGGGGTAGGGGTGCTCTTTCTTTTTTGAATTAAGAATTATAATTTTTTAAAAATATTAAAAAATTATTTTAATTTATTTAAATGCCAAGTGTCAATTAAAGAAGAAAAAGTGTAAGTTTTTTGGAAAAAATAAAAATAAAACAGTATTTCAAAAACTTTCACGCGCCCATAGGAAGTGAAAAACACTTCTTTTGCCATATCAACATTTTGTGTTTAATAGGAACATATTTTTTGAACAATTTAAGTGTTCAATAGGTAGTAGTCCTAGTTAAGGTATCTAAATGAAATATGTGGACAACTTTAAGGGACCGTGAATGACTTAAACCTTTATTTTATATTCATATATATGTTTGAAGGCGACGTTGTTACAACTTACAAATCTATCTCCTCAAAAAACGTGTTGATATAGAACATGGAAAATCACCAACACTAAACAAAAATCGCGTGGTGAAATGAATAAGATCCCTTCAATTTTAATCAAAAATCATGGGAGTTAGCTCGAGTATGTAATTGTTTTTTAATTTTAATTTTCCATGTGACGTGCATGTTTAAGACCACAAGATTAAAGAGCATTTTGGTATTATATTGTCATCTTCCACATGGTTTAGCTACATCTAACACGAGCCTCGAAAATCTGCACATGAGAGTTATAGTAAATGTTTTGAAAATAAAAAATGTAGTATAGATTAGCTGTACTACTTTATATAATGTTTAAATTTTTTTTTAGAGCAATTAATTAATTAAGTATCTAATAAGTAAAATATATATTTCCTATATATATACACACACAATATCTTCGAAGCAAGAAAAAAGTAGAACTCAAATGGCTAAAGTTGCAGCGTTTGCCAAAAGTTCTAGATGGTCACTTAATGGTTTGGCTGCTCTCGTCACTGGTGGCACTACTGGAATTGGGTACTTTACATTTTTTAATTTCACGACGATGATATAGTGTAAAAATTTGTTACATTTGTTATTAGTCGTTGACTTGTTGTTCGTGCATATAACTTAAATATAACTTAAATCGTTAATAAAAGTTTTTTTTTTTTAGTCATGCAGTTGTAGAGGAGCTAGCTGGACTTGGTGCAAAAGTGTACACATGTTCCAAGACAGAATCAGAGCTTAATGAGCCAATGCAAGATTGGGCAGACAGAGGCATACAAGTGAATTTATTTTTTTGAATTCTACTTTTAGTATCAAACTTAACTAGAAAAAAAAATATTAAAAAAATTATGTGGGGCGCCGAAAATGAAAAAAATTGTTATGCGGGGCAGGACAGATTAAAAAATTTGCGGGTTAAGTTAAATTCACCCCGCCCCACACCACCCCATTGCCATCCGTACCACCATGTGTTGTTTATTTTAGGCTTAGGTCATCTGCGGCCCCTTAAAGTTGTCCGCATAATTCACTTAGACACCTCAACTAGGACTAGTAACTATTGAACACTTTTATCTATCTAAAACTTGTTCCTATTAGATCTTTTTCGATAATGAGTAAAAAAGGTAAAGTGTGTGTGATACACTTGCTATGACGTGGCAAAAATGACTAATTAAAAGATGACATGTGTCACTTGACCCCAACAACTATAGTATTTTTTTTTATGTTAAAAAGAATGAAAATTATTTCAAATAAATTTTATTTCTATTTCTTAATAAAAAAATAAATGAAATGACAACCCATTTTACTCAACCCCACCCTACCCAACCCCCTTTCTTCTTCATCTTCTTCTAATCAATTTTTTTCTCAAACCACAAAAACCTTCACTGCAAATTACTTGCAGATTCGATTTTTTTTTTATAAATATTTTGTATTCCTAATATGTGAGAGAGAAAAATATTCAAAGAGATTGATATAATAGTGATGAAGAAGTTTGTCAATGGTTACTCATCTGGAAATCGATTGCAAAGAAAAATCGAAAGGACCCAAATTAATTTTATCGAAAATTATTTTTCATTCCTAATACGTGATAGAGAAAGATATTCAAAGAGTTGGTACAAGAGTGATGAATAAAGGAAGTTTGCCAATGGTTAATCATCTTGAAATCGATTGTAAGGAGAAATCAAGAGGACCTAAATTAATTTAGCGAATTATTTGATATTGTTTTTGATAAGTTTAGTGAGTTTACGATTTTATCTGAATGGTAATATTTAATCGAAGGTGACCAGAAATGGAGATGGAACACCGACTTACTTTTTTATCCCAATGTTTAAAAATCTACTTTCGTTATTTTTCTTGCAAATTCAGTTATTTGATTCAGTTTTTTTTATGAATATTGAAAAGAATTAGAAAAAGAAAAAAATAAAAAACAATGGAGATTTTTTAGTTGTCTTTAAAAATTTAAATTTGGGGAAGAAGATGAAATTTTTTATCATGGATGAAGCACAAGTATGTGACAGACAAGAGTTGTATGAGGCCCATTTATATTTTGCCAATTGGATCACTTTCAGAAAAAGGGGACACTCTTTTTTCTCTCTCCTCCTTTTAACGTTTTTTCCTTTTCTTACTTCTTTTACTCTCTTTTTTCCTTTGGTTTCTTTTATAAAACAATTATTCCAAATTTTATACTTTCATACTTAAATAATTTTATTCATGAAAAATATGAAATTCAAAAAATTTTGCTTGACTCATTCTATTTATTACATTTTTATATTGTTTTTCCATCTCATATTAATTATTTATATTATTAAAAATAGTTATATAAAATTATTTTTTAATTTACAAAGATATGATTAATTAAATTTTTTCTATTTTATTATAACAATTAATTATTTTTGAAAGTATAAATAAAATTTATAAAGTTACCAAAAAAAATTAAGGTATATATTTTATTTGTGTTTTCTTAAGAAATTTGTAAAAGAAAAAGTAGATCATTAATATGAAAAATAAAGAAGGTATAAATTTAATATGTTCTTTTATTTTTCTCTCAACAATTTCATAATCCAAAAACACTTCAATCCACAAATACTCTTCAATAAGTAACTAAAACGGAAAGAACATCAATGATCTTGAAAAACAATTACATAAGTTTTGATACTATTGTCATGAAATTCAAAAA
>NW_006239073.1:341282-347519 GCF_000226075.1 Solanum tuberosum | reverse complement strand
AAAATAATAAACTAAAAACTTATATAATTATCGTAAATTTAAATCAAAATTCAGTACGTAAAAAAAGAAAAGCATAAACTAATTAGTTCAGTGGGTTGATTACATGAATTTTCACTAATGTTTTTTAAATATCACTATCCTCAATTTTCTTGAATTCATCAAAAAATAAGTAAATTTAATTTTTTCGACATATTACTTTATTTTTCCCTCAAATAAATAGTAATAGAGATATCAAATATATATAATAGATACTGTGTGTGAGTTTCAAAGTTTCTTTATTAAAACAAAAAACAAAAAATAAAATTTACACTAAGAATTAACAAGCAAAAAGGAAAATGTAAGTAAGAAAGAAAAAGTAAAAGAAAAGATTAAAATTAGAAAAGAAAAAGTAGGGAAATAAGTACATATGGTCCCACAGTATACATGTGGCAGCCAAATGAGGCCTCACACAACTGAAAGTATGTGTGCCTCTCCCAGAATAAAAAATTTCGAAGAAGATGACTTGAAGCGAGTAGGGGTGCTCTTTCTTTTTTGAATTAAGAATTATAATTTTTTAAAAATATTAAAAAAATTATTTTAATTTATTTAAATGCCAAGTGTCAATTAAAGAAGAAAAAAGTGTAAGTTTTTTTTGGAAAAAATAAAAATAAAACAGTATTTCAAAAACTTCACGCGCCCATAGGAAGTGAAAAACACTTCTTTTGCCATATCAACATTTTGTGTTTAATAGGTAATTTTTGAACAATTTAAGTGTTCAATAGGTAATAGTTCTAGACTCCTAGTTAAGGTGTCTAAATTAAATATGTGGACAACTTTAAGGGATCGTGGATGACTTAAGCCTTTATTTTATATTCATATATATGTTTGGTATTATATTGTCATCTTCCACATGGTTTAGCTACATCTAACACGAGCCTCGAAAATCTGCACATGAGAGTTATAGTAAGGTTTTGAAAATAAAAAATGTAGTATGTATTAGCTGTACGTACTACTTTATATAATGTTTAAATTTTTTTTTAGAGCAATTAATTAATTAAGTATCTATAAAGTAAATATATATTTTCTATATATACACACACACAATATCTTCGAAGCAAGAAAAAAGTAGAACTCAAATGGCTAAAGTTGCAGCGTTTGCCAAAAGTTCTAGATGGTCACTTAATGGTTTGGCTGCTCTCGTCACTGGTGGCACTACTGGAATTGGGTACTTTACATTTTTAATTTCACGACGATGATATAGTGTAAAAATTTGTTACATTTGTTATTAGTCGTTGACTTGTTGTTCGTGCATATAACTTAAATCGTTAATAAAAGTTTTTTTTTTTAGTCATGCAGTTGTAGAGGAGCTAGCTGGACTTGGTGCAAAAGTGTACACATGTTCCAAGACAGAATCAGAGCTTAATGAGCCAATGCAAGATTGGGCAGACAGAGGCATACAAGTGAAAGGCTCAGCATGTGATGTTACTTGTAGAGACCAAAGAGTTGAGCTCATGAAAAAAGTTTCCTCTGAATTTGATGGAAAACTTAACATTCTTGTGAGTACCATAAATCCATCTTCTTATTATTAGTCAAGCCGAAGCACTAGATCCGCCCCTTTGGCCTTGTCATTACTGTTAGTGAGGATTCGTATAGCTGATCAATCTAACTAAGTGTTTGGATTAATCGAGACTATGGGTTTGACTTTTTAATATATATATATATATATTAAAAAGTATGGGTTTAGAATTTAAAGAGTATTTCTTGAAACTTTAGTAGGTATCGATCTACACACGTGTCAAGTCGAAGTACTGGATCTGCCCCTATGGTTCTGTGAGGATTCGTATAACTAATCCACCTAACTTGTTTGGATTAGACATATCAAGTATATGATATATTCATAGAGAAATTCAATAGTCAAAATCAATAAAAAGGACCAATTAAATTAAAGTTGCTCTTCTAGACGGGCAAGATCTAGTATTTGGTGAGATTTTAGTGGGTTTTCAAATATAATTTATACTCAAGTCAAGCCGAAGCACTGGATCTGCCCCTGTCAATGTGGATTTGTACAGTCTTTTGGCCTAAGTTGCTTGGATATTAGATGTTTTTAATAGATGTTGTATTCAAAGAGAGATTCAATAGTCAAAATTAATTAAAAGATGTTACCAATCCGAGTTGCTCTTTTAGGTGGGCAGACAACTACTGATTCTTGAATAATTAGGTGGAAGTTGAAAGAGCTGCTCCAATGTAAAATTGATAGATCCAACACTGGAAATTAACATTTAATGTTCATTCAGTATAAAAAAAATTGACCAAATTTACTATTGCCTTATGTTGTTGATGTAGATAAACAATGTTGGAACAAACATTTGGAAGCACTCTATCGATTATAATGCTGAAGATTATGCACACATGATGGCGACAAATTTAGAATCTTCATTCCATTTCAGTCAACTTGCTCATCCTCTTCTTAAATCATCTGGAGCTGGAAGTATTGTTTTCACTGCCTCTGTTGCTGGTCTTGTCCATGTCTCTGGTACTTCTATTTACGGAGCAACAAAAGGTACTCTACTCGTGCATTTAGTTTAAACATCAGGTGCGAGTAAGTTTTTACCTACTACTCATACCATCTTCCTTTGATATAATATTAACTGATGGCAGCGGGAATGATTCAGCTTACACGAAATCTGGCTTGTGAATGGGGAAGAGATGGTATTCGTGTTAATGCTGTTGCACCATGTTACACAAATACGCCCCTCGTGAAACATGTGAGATTCTCCTCTTGTTGATTCTGTGTCTGATTATATATTTGCATCAGTGCATAGGTGAATCTAGGCTCATTTTAAATTGGAAAACGGAAAAGGGTCAAAATGCCCTTAAAGTATGCAAAAAGGTCATCCGTTAACAGTTTGGTTAAAAAATGCTCCACCGTCTTAAATGTTGTATGTGATGAATTTGGAGGTTCTATACTGACAGTTGCTCAAGGATAAAGAATTTTCGGATGCCTTAATATCAAGAATTCCTCTTGGGCGTTCAGGAGAAGTGGAAGAAGTTTCATCCCTCATCGCGTATCTCTGCCTTCCTGGTGCTTCTTATGTCACTGGCCAGATTATACCAGTTGACGGAGGATTCACCGTCTATGGCTTCCAACAGCCTGGCTATTAAGTTATACTTGTGGTTGTTTGAATAAAAGTCTTGATCATGTTAGCATTTGCTCATCTTTAATGTGTTAAACAAGTGATATTGTACTGAAGATTATACTTCATTATATCCATATTGCTAAGGAATGTATTGAGCTTATGGATGTACGATCTGTTACATCAATCTCACCAAGAAATGAAACGATAAAAGATATCTTCTACTTGTTGATGTCAGCTCTGAGCAGCACTTATATATCTTAGCATGACTTGCTAAAGCAGTATGCAGCCTTGCTCACACCTAGTGTTCCGGCCCGTAGCCATAAAATTCCCCTTGCAACCCCTCTATGACAGCAGCATCGGTAGATGGCCTATCATTCTTCATATTCTGCTCTTCATGGTTGGCAGGTACACTTAGCATCCTCACTCTTTGTCTTGCTAGATTGGTCATCTCGCGTACTAGATGAACTGCAGTGCTTGTGGAACAGCATTAGCCCTCAATGTTGGCTCCAATTGTTGTACCATAGGCACTGATCGATAGAAGATGAGAACGATACAATGCAACTCCCTCACAACAAATGTTAATTAACATGTTCGATAAACTTCTGAAGCATGTTGTATACAACCTCCAAAATAATATTCGTAACGCCATAAACCACAACTCCAGTGAAATTCATGAGCAAATATCCATACACAGTAAGAACAACAGGTCGAGAGCAGAACAGTTCAATAGCTTTTCCCAAAAAAATGCACCAGAGAGCTAACAGGCTACACCTTGGCTTAAGTTGTAGCCATTCAAAAAAAAATTATGACCAAATGTATATCATCTCTATAAGCAGCCAGAGTAAAAGATTGCATAGAATCGACACATGAAACAAGATTAACTGCATCTCAGCCATTTCTAATGGCCGCGATTTTCAATGTAGAGGAAACAAGAACTTTTATTGAGGCACTTGACATGGAAATGCATAATCAATCAAGTCAGATATCAATGAAAGATACAATATACAGCTAAACTTGCTTACCAACACACAAAAACACGAATAAACTAGAGACTGCAGCTAGCATCAAGCTAAGTATTACTATAATGCGTAATTCTCTATTTGATAACACAGACACCTTGTTGAAACACAAAATTCGCCCTTGCCAAGTTGCAATATTGAAAACATCAACTAAACCAAAACTTTTAGCCCTCTGCTCAAGATTAATTATGATAGTATCTTGTTAGAAAACATCTTCAATTTCCATATTTTTTTTTTCCTTCCCATATCCTTTCTATCACAGAGAGTTGTTTAGATGGTAAATATCTCTTACTTACCATTTAGGGTCTGTTTGGAAAACCACTTGGTAATTGAAATTGGTGTTATTACTAGGGTAGTAATTACTAGCCTAGTAATTACACTGTCTAGTAATTACACTGACCTGTTTGGTTGTCACAGGGTGATTATACTGTAATTACACATGTTCTGTTTGGATGCCAATTGCAATCATAAAATTATAATAAATTTTTAAAAATAAAAATTAATTATTTAAAATTTATACTAGACAAATAAGAAACTTTATAAATGACATTAAATTAAATATCTAAGATATATATTATTTTTTGAAAATATATTAATTAATAAACATATTTTCTGTAACTAATATTATGAAAAAATAATTGATTTATATTTTTTCAAATTAATATATTTCAATTGAATTGATCGTAACAACTAAAAGAATGAAGTTCTTACGAACATCGTGAAATGCATGTTTGATAAAAAGAATAATATATAAATAAAATGTCATAAATTATTAAATGTTTGACAAAAATATAATCTATCAAGTCTAATTAAAAATGACGTGCAATGTAAATTCAATATTACTAAAACAAATGAAACTGGAAATATAACATAGGTTATAAATTCAAAACAAAAAATTTAACATAATACTCTTATAACAAATTTCAACATAGCAATAAATATGATTTGTTTTTATTTTTTTCTTAATAAAGAAAACGTAAGTCTATAACCTTACTTAACAATAAATTCTATTTTAATTTAAAAATTAGAATACTAATAAAATTATGCTAATGAGAAAATAAGCATGGCATAAAGAAAGAGATAATACGAGAAAATTACAAAGAATCACGTAAAGTAAGGTTGAGAACAGGAAGAAAATGAAATATATAAAATAAAAAATAAACTTTTACAAATTTTTAGAATAATAAAAATAAAAAAAGATCTTAAAATAATAGAAGTAAAAAAATTTAGAATAATAAAAATAAAAAAAGAACTTAAAATAATAGAAGTAAAAAAAATTAAAACAAAAAAATAAAAATAGAAATAAAAAAAGATATTAAAAAGTAATCAGGTGGTAATTACACCATGTAATTACCAGCAATTCACAGCCTCTGCCTGTGAATTGTAGAATGTAATTACCCCCTGCCAATTACACCAATTACCTGTTGACCAAGTAATTACCTGTCCTTCCAAACATGACAAGACAATGTAATTACACCAATTACACCAAATCCAATTACCAGGGTGTCCTTCCAAACAGGCCCTTAAGGTTATGATTTGAGTCAAGTGGGCTATTTCTTTGCAAAATATTGTTCAATTTCATATCATGTGGCAATACCGCTAAGGGAAAGAACCCGCTCATTAGTTTACCCCATCTATTTGAATATTAATCAATCGGAAAAACTTGTAATAGACACAAAGCCATCCATTCTGACTTTATATTTGTTCGAATAAAATGCTTAGCCAATTCCACATATCTATCTTCTAATCGATAATTAGGCCAAAGAAACGGAATTGGTAGTCAATCCTATTCTCAATAGGGATAGTTGACAGAGAATAGGGATAGTTGACAATTGAATTCATTTTGATCATTATTTTCATGAAGCACAAAGACGAAAGCTCCTAGACGGATAAAGAAGGTAAGTTTTAACCACACCCTACACTCTTTGAACCCCACTATAATATTACACTAAACATGCTATTTTACTGAACAAATTCAAAATAATGTATACATAAAAAAAAAGTATTCTACTATTATATAAGAGGGAGTTTATGATGGGACATTCTAATGTCCCATCATCAACTCCCTATATAATATATAATATAATAAATCATTTTTTCTA
>NW_006239073.1:280147-339295 GCF_000226075.1 Solanum tuberosum | reverse complement strand
CATAAAAATATTATAAATCACAATAATTAATAACTTCAAACATTTAAAAAAAATATATGAAAATTTGGATGACTCTCCAAATTTCATTTGTGTCACATAAATTGAGACAACAAAAATAACATATATTGGGTCCATTTTAATTTATTTGTCTTTTTTTTTTTGGGTTTTTTTTTATTTAAAAAATGCGTAAAAATACTATAAATTATGATGGGGTAATATAGTAATTTCAACAATAACTAAGAAGATACAAAATTTTACTTATAAATCACTTTCTCTGAATGCATTTTATGCCTTTCATTCTCAGCTCTTTCTATTTAAAATACTATAAATCATGATAATTGACAACATAAAATATTTCAAAAATGTTGTATGTGGGTAGTCTAATTATGCCTTCAATAGCGTCAAAGAAAGTACAGATTTGTGATAAAAAAAACTTATTCCTTTATCAACGCAAACAATCGCTTCAAAAATTCCGTTATTAGCCCCAAAACATACCATTTATATTATTGGGTCCGTGCATAGCACGGACAACATTATCTAGTACATAGATAAAAGAAGGGTTAACCTCAATTCCATTTTTGAACGAAGTGTGAATAAGAATGTTTACTTTTAGTTTCTTTTTTGATTAAGAATGTGTACATAAATTAATTAAATTTCTTCTCTTTGGCGCCGCCAACAAAATAGAAGCGGTAAAAATTGACCAACGCCGCACAAATTTGTCTTCTTTTTATTTTATACGTACGGACGAAGACTACAACAAATCGGAATTCCAGTCTCTGTGAATTATTTTTTTCCAGTCCAGGTGACCAAATCAGCTTTCACGCGCAGCTGAACTAATTTCTGGGAGACCTCATAAAATTCTTAATCACTTCTTATAAAAAAAGTTAATTTACACTAAACGGAATAATATGACACTTAATTTCAAACATATTCTAATATCAAATACTTAATCCTGCCTTACATCTCAATAACATAATTCAATTTTGATTACACCCCTAACTATATATGAGTTTGAGAAATAAAACATGAAATAACTATAACATGCTACGTGTCATTTCTTCAAAAGTTTATAAATCGAAAATGAAAAGTGAAAGAAAGTATAATCTGATATGATACTTATAGGCTAAATATATTGATGGTCCTCAAATTTGTCAATTTAATATTTCGGTTAAGAAGTCTAAACTAACAATTATATCTATTGATGAATATTTAAGCTAACAATACTACTCACATTTGGGTGCATAAAAGACTTAGGAGTATTATTTATGTTTAAATAGAAATAGAATCTAGGCATACACCAAGAAAAAAACGAATGCATTAAAATGCGTAGCTCCTCTATTTGATAAGGGACACATTTTTAGGTTTTAAAATGTGTGAATAAAAAATAAAGAGTTGTGACTTATTAAAAGGGTTGTGACTTTTCCGAAAAGTTGTAATCTTTCCAATAAGGCACAATAAGTACTTGTTCATACTATCCTTTATTTTCTATAATAAAGGGGTTTCTTTCATTTTTTCAACAACAAATTTTACAACTTCTTCTTTTTATACATAAAGAAATTCAAGTGTACTTTACTATTGTTTAGTGGTTCGCTTTCCGTGGGCTCATTTTTCTTCCTTAAAGAAAATATTTTCAGGTTATTTTCTGTTTACTGATTTTGAATTTTTTTTGTTTTGATACTCTTAAAATCTCTGTTCCTCACAAAATTTTCCGAAGTTTCTGTTCTACATAATTTAATAGTAATACAGATTAACAACACAACTTGTTGAAACAGAAAATTCAACCATAATATCAAGAAAACCAAAACTTTTGAGCCCTCTGGTCAAGATTATTGTAGCATCTTGTTTGAAAACATCTTCAATTTCCAGAAGTAAGCATCCGTCAAACATCAAGTTATATAAATTGGAACGGAGAGAATAACTTATAAAACTATATTTGAATAATTACAAGGTAATCCAGCATAATCTCCATATTTTTTCTTTTCCTTCTCATATCTTCTGCAAAGGGTATGAATAATTTTACTAATATAATTCAATTTTGAATACGACTCGATGTATGAGTTTAGAAATATGTATAGTCACATCATGATACTTAATAGTTAGGTTAAATATATTAATGGTCCCTCAAACTTGTCAATTTAATTTTTCAGTTAAGATGCCTAACTAAACTAACAATTCTATCTATTGAATATTTGAACAGAAAGTCAAATTATATCTACTGAACACATTTGGGTGCATAAAAAAGGTTTATTTATTTATTTTAAAAAATAGAATCTAGGCATGCAATTATGTGTTGTGAAAGTGACAATTAAACAGTTTTATGTTACACATGTTTTATCAACAAACATAACAATCTGAACATTGTCCTACATGATTACATGTGTGCCTTTTCTTCTGTCACTAAATCACACAAAATGATAAAATGGATTCCTTAATATTTGAGGGTAACCTATTTTAAAATAGTTGTTTATTCTTTTACTCTTTTCGCTGTGTCTTAATCTATATGATATTTTTCGAATTTCATGAATGTATATTTGAAGGATGATCGCTAAAGGCGAACCCATGACTATATTTATAACCCCTTCTGTTTAAAAAAAATTGAAGTAACACTTTAATTTCAGCTTTCTACATAATATATTGCACACCACAAGATATTTTGATATATTTGACATTAATTTAAATTGTGTGCTAAGTCAAAGTAGATTATTCTTTTTTAAACAAAGGAAATATTATTCATCCGTTCCTATTTAATTGTCACAATTTTAGGTTTCACTCCCCTTAAGAAACTAGGTAATTTTACCGTTGCATCCTTATTTAGTGTTCTCTTTAAGTTCAATTTTCAATAAATGAACATGAATTAATTTATTTTGATTCATGAATGCATATTTTGATAAATTCTTAAGGATAAAATAAGAAAAATAGCAGGTATGAAATACATTGATTTTATAAAATAACAAATATAAAAAATATTTATTTTCATAAGAATGACATGCAAATAGAGACGGAGATTTTTTGTTTCTAAAATTAGGCATAGTAGCTTACTAGGGATCTCAATTTATAGACTTGTAGCATGTAACTACTTCCCGATAATGACCTTACCTCTTTAATTATACTCTCACTTGCGCTTTCTCCGCGCGTTACACTCTAAGCACCGCTTTTTTGCTTACGTAAATATTGTCCCCACTTTACCCCTTTAATCGAACCGAATCACCGAACCAATTTCCCCGAACCTAATACCCATCCTAATCAAACACAAACAAAAAGCCCATCCTAACCTCAGCTTCGGTACCTTACTTGACAGCCTGTTTTGCTATTTTCGGCTTTCCCCTTCACTTTGATATACCCTCTTTTTGTTTCCATTTTTCCTTTCGTTGAAGCTCTTCTTCTTCCTTGTGAAGAGAATCTTTTACAAGCTTATGAATGGTGAATTTTAGAGAAAAAAGTGTTGAATTGCTTATGATAAGTATCTAAGTTTATGTTTTAATCGTTGATTAATGTTCGGAAAAAGTGTAATTGATCGGAGGTTTTGTGCGAAAACTTGATTTAGCTGACTTCAATTGGAGCTGTTCTACTTGAATTACTGTTTCTTTCAGGTAGTTATTTGGCTCGAGATTTTTTTGTTTGTTTGTGTGTTGAGCTTGCTGAGGTTGTGAGCTGATTTGTGAATTTGTGAATTCGAGTTTGTGATAGTGTTACTGTGTGATTTTGGAGTTGAGAATTATGAATTGATGAAGATCTTACCTTTTGTTTCATCAATTTTGGTTAATTACGGTTGATTTTGTTTGAATTAGGGTTCCTTTTTTTTTTTTAAACAGAGATTTTTGTTGAATCAGCAATGCTGGATTTGATCTTCATAATTGGTAAAATGTTACTTGATGAGAATCATTTCGGTTTTTAAACCTGTATTTTCATTTTAATTGATAAATTTGGTTTAACTGTGTTTATGTTATTATTGTGTAGCTCTGTGATTGCTGTGATTACTGGTAGTTGGCTGCGTGGAATTTCCTGCAGGAAGTGATCGAGTGAAAGTCATGGCGCAGAGTAATTGGGAAGCTGATAAGATGTATGCAACTTCTTCCTGCTAGTCAGCTCATTTTAAATTTTCAGTTTCTTTGTTAAAAACGTCCAGCATCCATGTTTCACTACCAAAGATTAAAAGACTGTGTGATTAAGTACCAAATTCTCAAATATAGTCAGAAGAAGAAACAGAAATTTCCAATCTTTTTGAAGTCCCTAGATAAAGAGTACTAGTGTTCACAGTTATGATGGAATTGGTTTTTGTTGTCTTGATAGGCTTGATGTTTACATTCATGACTATCTGTTGAAAAGAAAGCTGCATAATTCTGCAAAAGCTTTCATGACGGAAGGGAAGGTTGCTACGGATCCCGTAGGTAATGATGTTCACACATTCTCTACATGTTGAGTTCTATTAATTCTAATTGTTTCTATGTATATCATCTTATCTCTAGCTGTTTCGCTAGTCAATCTGCAGAGTGGTTCATGCTTATTCTCCTTTTTCATAACTTGACACATTTGAGGTGTTTATAATTTGATTTGTCCTTTTGTAGCCATTGATGCACCTGGAGGGTTTCTTTTTGAATGGTGGTCTGTGTTTTGGGATATTTTCATTGCACGGACAAATGAAAAACATTCTGAAGCAGCAGCAGCGTACATAGAGGTTTGTTGAACTTACATGATGTGTCATTCGTCGCCCTAAATAACATTAGACGTAGTTCTGTGGCTTTCTCTACTTATAACCAGGCTTAAGTACCTTGTTTTGTTTGATTTGAACTCTAGACACAGCAGATGAAAGCAAGGGAACATCAACAACAGCTACAGATGCAGCAGTTGCAGCTCATGCAACAACGAAATGCCCAATTACAGCGAAGGGATCAAAATCCCTCCCTTGGTGGTCCTATAAGCGCTATAAACTCTGAAGGCGGCATGATGGGGCAACCATCTGCTAGTGTTTTGGCCATGAAAATGTACGAGGAACAAATGAAGCACCCTCATTCCTTGGACTCGGAGACATCTTCACCTCTTATTGATCCCAATAGGATGGCGCTTCTCAAGTCTGCATCTAATCATCAACGGTATGAGTGGTGCAAGATTTTCTTGCCACGTCTCCTGCATTTTTTGCATTACTTTAGGTAGCCTCTATTAATTTGTTGCATGCTTTGTCTGAACTTCTATACCTGCATTTGTTCTCTGTTGATTCAGCCAGTTGGTACAAGGTAATTCGGGTAGCATGTCTGCAGCATTGCAGCAAATGCAAGGGCGCCCTCAGATGGCTGCGGTAACTAGTTGAACTCTTACCTCAGCAGACAATATCTACTTATTATTGGGTTTATTTTGTGTCTTGGACCAAGCTCAGCTCAATATCCTTGGAAAATATGTAGGATATTAAAACGGAAGTGAACTTGAGTGGTACTCAGAAATCTTTGCCCATGGATCCTTCATCAATTTATGGGCAAGCTATTCTACAGTCGAAGTCGGGACTCAGCGGTGCAGGTACTGTCATCTTGGTTGCTTAGCACCCTTCGTCCACCTACTCAACTAATGATCTCTAGTCGTAAAACATTTCATTTTTTAATGTAATCACATGGAATGAGTTTGGCATATTATCTAATTTTATCCTTGAAAGGAAGCATGGAGTTCTCTTAATGAACTCTTTCAGTTCATATCTCTGCAATGCAGACATCCTTATGAAGTGTGTTTTTTACCATATATTTTCCCATAACCATTTATGGCATTCATTTGCCGTAATCTGAACTCTTTCATTCTTCCATTTATTGGCTACCAGACAAATGGATATTCCTCTCCTCTATGGTAACTTTCATGAATTAAATTGCTCTTTCTCTTTCCTGTACAGCAAGTTCTAGAAAGATTAAAACTTCCACTTTTAGAGGATTGGCTCAGGACTTCAGATATGATTATTTCCATCTTCAATCTGTTCCAAGTTCAGTCACATATAAATAACATAACTAGTGCAATACCTGGCACCTACATTTTTGCCTCATTGCATCCCATTTTTGGCATAGCTGATTGTCCGTGATATCCATGTTAGTGTTTATGTAGATTTTTGGAGTCAATTCCTGATTGTGCTCCTTTAACTGGCATCATGCATATTTTCTTACTAATATTTCTTGTTTGTTACTTCTGATTCTTTAGCATTCGTAGTGGACATAAATCTAGTTGTCACTAGTGGAATGTTCTAGAGCCACTGCTGTTATGGTTTTTATTTATTACCTTTTTAATGTGACCTTTCGGAAAATTGTCTGGCATATCAAGCATGTGTGTTTAGCAGAAACAGTTGGTGCGAGTTTAGGTAGATTTTTGAGTGATATTCTTTGTGGGCATCAGTAACTAGTAAGTTCTTTTCTGGGTATGTTGTTATTGTTATCTTTTTGTTGGTCTGTTTATAGTGGATTTCAATTTTGAGAAGTTCTGTGTTTCTCTTTTTCCAATGCTTTTGGTTCTTTTTTATTTTTGGGGGAGGGGAGGTATTAAGGTGGGGTGGTAGTTCTAACTCAATTTTGTTGATGATTATATTGGCGGCCACTTGGGTAACTTGTCCTTTCATTTTCTCCTGGTTCTTTAGGCTTAAATCAAGGTATGACTGGTTTACCATTGAAGGGCTGGCCGTTAACTGTAAGTTACTAATAATTGCTTTCATTTTTTTAAAAGTTGAATTTCCACAATTTCGATATTAATGTTTGGCTGCTTTGCTCATTGATATTGTCAGGGAATTGACCATTTGAGGCCAAGTGTTGGTTTGCAAGTACAGAAGCCCAATATACAGAACCAAAATCAATATCTTTTGGCATCACAACAACAGCAGGCTCTTGCACAGGCTCAAGCACAAGGTAACCTGAATTCCCCTAGCTATGGATATGGTGGATTACCAAGAGGTAACTTCAATGCAAAAGATGGTCAGCCACCGAGAAATGATGGATCCATATGCTCTCCAGTACAATCAAATTCACCGAAGGTTAGGTCTACTTTCCTAGAATGAAGAAGAGTACCTGCATTGGCTAGTTATGTTTTGCATTGTCCATTATGCAATCTTAAAGTCTATTTGTCACAGCGAGAGCGCATGGATTGTTTTCCTCTTAGATCCAAATTTTAATGCATTGTTTAGTGCAAAGATCATTTTTAACTGCGTTTTCCTCAAGATGCTTGTATTTTGTTCCTTTCTAGAGCAGAAAGGAGGAGACAGAATGCTATTGAAGCTTGACTTTGAAGGCAATGCATGCCAATTTTGAGGTCGCTGAAGCCAATTAACTAAAATAATGAGGAAATTGAGTAGCATAAGCTGAATCATGTTGGGAAGTTTCCTAATCTGGACTATAAATTTTAAGAGAGACAGAGAGAGATTCTAAAGTTTCCTTTTCTTCTTTACTCATCTGGAGGGTAGATCAGTTCTTAAGAAGACAGCAGATTATGGGAGCGCCTGATGATATGTTAGTTTGTTAGTAATAATAAAGTAGGTAATTGAAGGGATAGTGTTTTCCTTGCTATCTCTTTCCTTGTCGAGGCTTATCCGTGAGGATTGTTAGGAAGGCGCTACTGGGAAACCGTAGTAAGTTCTCTAGAGTAAGGTGGGTTGACGTTAACAGTCCTTACTTTCCTGGTGCATTGGTAGACATTTACTTCAACCTACCTTTGGAGAACAAGCTAGTCCCCCCCACCCACACCCAAAAAAAAGAAGAGGAGAAGACAAACTACCCCTAAACTGCAACGGAGACCATTTAACAAATGAGTAGCAGGCTGTGCTTTACTGCCTCCAGATTCTTAAACTTTGAACTAGCATATAGTTCACCAAGCCCTCACCTTTGCCGTTTTCGGATAAGCCTTTTCCATGTTATGACGCAAGAACAAACATTGCAGACTAGTGGAAGTTTGTAACGAAGGGATTCTACAAATAAATGTTTCTTGGTTCTTAGTCACTGAAGTGCCAGGATTATATATCAAGGCTGATGGCAAGTGAAACTAATTATCAGAAAATTGAGGCCTAGATCTCAACCAAAATGCAATGAGACATTAGCTTTTGGCTAGGTATTAGCACTTGCTTTACTAATGGATTGTACATCTTTCAGTTTAATTGGCACCATTACAGCTGTCTTGAGCAGTTGACATGCCTTAGCCTTGCAGCTGTCTTTGAGAGTGCTTCTTAAGTTGTTCCTCACTGGCTTATTGTGTGTGATGATATGTACGGTTTTTAAACAGTGCTGTGTCTTTCTGTAGATTCAGAGAGGCTCTTGCAATTTAGTTGTGACGGGTAGAATGTTCTACTCTAAACTACTTGTGTACTAATTACTTGTCTTTAACAGATGAAAATGGCCCAAATTCCACAATCCTCCTCTCAACAGGACCAGTTGCAACAGCAACAGCAGCAATTGCCGCAGGTTAGCTTAACCAGATAGAGTTCACCTCTGATTTTATCTTTGTTGATATCTACCAACGACCATGTCCGCGGAAGTACTTCTAACAATATAATTGTTTATCTTGCATGTGGCCTATTATCTTTTTTTCCTCTTCATGTTTCTAAAATTTTTATTTAGTTTTTAGAAAATTTAAGTTACCTTACTTATCAAAGCCAATGGAAGTGAAGTTTACCTATCTATCTCCTGTGATTCAGAATGGCAGAAAAAGGAAGCAACATTCGTCATCTGGACCTGCCAATAGTACTGGCACCGGAAATACTGTTGGCCCTTCACCAAGCTCACCAGCATCAACTCATACACCTGGTGACGGGATGACTAGTGCCAGTAGTCTGCAGCAGGTCGGCAGTGTGTCAAAAAGCATGATGATGTATGGAGGAGATGGAACTGGTGGTATAGCATCCTCTACAAATCAGCTGGTAAAACTTAATTGTCTTTCATCCACATTTTTTGTATTTTGCACTTCTGAGCATGTTATATTTGTAAAGAAGTACTTAGTTATCTTATAGCTTCCAGTAGCTTTGATGAATAAGCAAAGTTTATTAGTTTTTTATGTGTTTTGAAGTTAAATTTGAGATCATCTCCAATATGCCTTTATCTATCGTACAGGATGACTTGGAGACGTTTGGAGACATTGGTTCCCTGGAAGATAACGTGGAGTCATTTCTATCAAATGATGGGGGAGATGGAAATATCTATGGAACAATGAAACAAACTATTACTGAGCACAAACCCGAGTCTTCCAAAGGTGATAATGCGAGTTTGACTTGTATAAATGCTTTCTCTGTTGTTTTTGTTGCCAATTTACTAAGAGGTTAAATATGTCAGGATTCTCCTTCGGTGAAGTTGGTTGTATACGCACAAGGAATAAAGTCACTTGCTGCCATTTCTCATCAGATGGAAAGCTGCTCGCTAGTGCCGGACATGACAAGAAGGTAGAAAGGCACTTCCATATAATCTAACATCTTTAGCATATGGAGATAATTGGATGCCTTTTAATGAAATTCCTTTTTACTTTATCAACAAATGGATCAAGTGTTTCATTTCATTCCAATGGTGGATGTGCTTTTCAGTGGTTAAATCTCCTTTATACTTCACTAGTGACTGAGCATTTTCTGCCGCACTTTTGTTTTCACTAAATCAGTTGTCCTTATAAGTTCTTTCCTCCTGTGTATTTATCAGGCTGTTCTGTGGAACATGGATACCTTACAAACGGAGACCACCCCAGAAGAACATCAATTCTTGATTACAGATGTCCGCTTCAGGCCTAATTCAACTCAGCTTGCAACTGCTTCATTTGATATGTCTGTGAGATTGTGGGATGCTGCCAATGTAATTGTTTAGACATTTTCTGCTGAATAATTGTTTAATCGCCATGTTGAAGCAGGCCTTACCTCTAGTCGCTTACAACATGACACCTATAGTTCATATTTTTAGATATCCGATTGTCATGTATTGTTCAACAATACCAATCTATATTTTTTTACCACATATTCTCACTCAAATGATCCCTTGTCGAATTTATTTTTTTGCAGCCTGGCTACTGTTTGAATTCATACACCGGGCATTCTTCTCATGTTATGTCGCTGGATTTCCATCCGAAAAAGAATGATCTATTTTGTTTCTGTGATAGCAACAATGAGATTCGGTACTGGAGTATTAGTCCATTCTCATGTACTCGAGTGTCGAAGGTTTGCCTTTTAGTATTCATTATGTTCTTTAATTAATTTGTTGTAGTAATATTCCTATGAACTATCTTCAAATTGTCTCCTCTCTCTATTTGTAGCAAGGAGGCAGTGCACAAGTGAGATTCCAGCCAATAACTGGTCAGCTGCTGGCAGCTGCATCAGATAAGGTGGTCTCAATCTTTGATGTCGAAAATGACAGGCAACTGCAGTCTTTCCAGGTTGATCTTCAATTTCCATTGTGTGGTGGATTACATCAACTGTTACTTAAAAACTATAGATGTTTCTGGCACTTTCATATTTCTGTATGTTCCAACCATAATTCCTCACTTCCCGAGATAATTGTGTTTACAGGGACACACTGGAGTGGTGAACTACCTTTGTTGGGATCTCAATGGTGATCTACTGGCATCAGTAAGTGAGGAGTCTGTCAAAGTTTGGTCACTGAACACTGGTGATTGCATCCACGAGCTAAGTTCAAATGGAAATCAGTTCCACTCTTGTGTATTTCATCCTAGTTATTCAGCTCTATTGGTGATTGGAGGAATGAGGGTAAATATTTGTTCTCCTTTGCAAACTCTATTTCTATCATTCCTATTGGATTTTATTCAGAAAATTTACCCAAATGTTTACACTTACAACAAATCTTGTTGTCTACAAATTTACTGATTCTTGTTCCGTGAATCCATGCCTACAGTCTTTGGAGTTGTGGAACATGGTTGAGAATAAAAGCATGACAATTCCAGCACATGAAAACATAGTCGCTGCTCTAGCACAGTCACCAGTGACTGGAATGGTTGCTTCTGCAAGTCATGACAGTTCTGTGAAGTTATGGAAATAAACTAGAAGAGGATTTGATACCGGGATATATATGCTCCGCTTGAGGTGTTAGGGAAAAGAGTCTATGTTGTTGTAGCGTATTGTTATCAGAAATATCAATTTTTCTGCTTGTTAGTCGTCACATTAGAGTTTGGTTTGCTTAAAGCAAGTTGAGCATACTGATTGCTGAGCAATGGTCCGGTAGTGTAATAACTTCTGCAACTGTTCTCAGTGATTAACAACTAATAATAACATGATATAAGTTTCAGCCTATTTCGGCTGTACGTCACCTTTAGGGAGACCGATTTCGAGCTCTTCCTAATCAAAACAACACAGAACGTTGCCTCTTTTATTCCTTCCTAATTTTTTTCTTTTAGTTTATAGCAAAAATGAAAAAGTTAGTGAGTAGCTGGGAAGGAGCAAAGGGTACCTGAGGGTTTGGCAAGAAAAATGTAGGGGTAGGGCTGCCGGGCATCATCTTCAGATAAAATACTGGAGTAGTACATATAGCAAGTTAGCAACTAGTAGAGTAGTAATAATTATACACCTTTCGTCCTCTACCCTTATCAAAGGTCGGGAGTTTGAAGCTCTAGAAATTTTTTTAGAGAATTTTACACAAATCTTATAGCGTTAAGAGTTAATTATATTTTGTCCCTACTCTTTTTCAAATTATAAAAATCTCTTAAATTTGATGAAATCCAAATATATCTCAAAACGTTCCGATGTATCACATTTCGATTTCGAATACATCTCTCAACGTCTCAATACATCATGTCTCAATTTCGGATACATCACTCAACGTAAATTGATATATTGCGTAAACCGATGTATTTGACCGCAACATTGCGTAAAGTGATGTATCCGAGAATAGGAGAGAGGAGGAATTTTTGTAATTTTTTTCAAATGATAGGAAATTTTAAAAAATATGGTAAAATAAGTTATGTATTTATGTAATTTTTCCATAAAATAAATCTTATTGAAAGCGTCGTCTCCAGAATTGAGCCTCGTTGCAAATTTAGTTGGCCACCAATGCAAATACTGGACATGATTGGGTGGGAAAATAAAAATAAAATAAAGTAAATCTAAAGGCACTTTAATTTAAAATATATCTTAAATATGGCGGAGAGAGTAAAATTTTAAGTGAAAAACTTACATAAATACTACTTATAATGTTTGTATTAAATGAATATACAAATGCATAGCAAAAGAAAACGTAGGGGCAAGACAAGTGAACGAGTAGGGGAGGCAGAGTGACCACCCTCTTAAGAATTAGAGTAGTACTAACATATAGGTAATTAAATTTTTGGAGAAAAAATTAGACATGATGATTGCCCTTAGTTAATACTAAATGGCTGATCTCTTCTATATAAATTTTATAATTTAACCATGGTTAAACTGTATATACATATATATTATCACAAAATATTATGAGCAATGATCTATATATAGGTGTAAGGTGTGCAAGTAAAATGATTCTCAATAACTATGATCAATACTAGCTAGCATTTTTTAAAAATAATCCATTTGTTGTTAAAAAGAATTAACAACAAGATTTTATTGTTTAACTATAAAATTTATCCGTTACTAATATTTTTTTAATTATAATATCATTAATAGGAGGAACACGGATATCTTTTAAAAAGAAATGTAATAGCATTTTGTTGAAGTGGGGATAAAAGTTGAATGACAACACAAAATTATCAATTTTTTTGCAAATTAATTATTTTTAGAACCAGAAAAGTAAATTCTGCCTAACAAAACCTTAAATACCTTCATTAATCAAGTTGTCAAAATATTCGGCCGCACATAATCCATTAAATAAATGGAATTAAAAAAAAAAGTAGTAAAAAGTTTCACACTCTCTAGCTATATATATATATATATTGTATGAAGCCCATGTCTTAAAATTCATAAGTTTAACTTTAATTCTCTCTAAAAAAAAAAAATAGATCGAACGCCTTTGAGTTATTGTTATTTCAAGAAATGGACAATATTGTTATATCCAGTGAAGAGGAAATTTCTATGATGAAAGCTATGCATCTTCCTTGTGGTTTATTCCTTAACATGGTATTAAGAGCTGCCATGGAACTTGACTTATTTGAGATTATAGCAAAATCAACTACTCAAAAACTATCTTCTTATGAAATTGCATCTCAAATTCCCACAAAAAACCCTAATGCCTCACTTGTTCTTGAAAGGATTCTAAGGTTTCTTGCTAGTCAATCTTTTCTCACATGCAACATTACAAAAAATGATGATGGAAATATTCACACATCATATAGTTTGACTCCATTAAGCCAAAGTTTAATCTCAGATAAAGATGGATCATCAATTGTTCCCTTATTACTACTGAATACTGGTCCAGTAGGTGTTAATGCTTGGTAAGATTTCATGTTTTCTTTATAGTACTCGTGATTTCATTATCAGGTCATTTGAAAGATAATTGCACGTGACCATTTATGAATAGTGAAAGTAATTATAATAGTAGCCTGAAAAAACAATAATGTAGTATTTTCGCCGGTTGTCCCCTTTTTTGTGACAATGGTTTAGTAAATATTATAACTTTATTTTTTGTTTGTTAAGGTTTCATTTGAAAGATGCAATATTAGAAGGTGAAATACCATTCAACAAGGCTCATGGAATGCATGCATTTGAATACAATGGAAAAGATAGTAGAATGAATGGGGTTTTCAACAAAGCTATGCAAAATGTCACTTGCATTGAAATGAAGAGAATTGTTGAGTGTTACAATGGGTTCAAAGGAGTAAAAGAGATAGTAGATGTGGGAGGTGGACTTGGAATATCATTAGCTTCTATAATTTCCAAATATCCTAATATCAAGGGTATTAATTTTGACCTATCTCATGTCATCAAAGATGCCCCTATTTATGAAGGTAACTACCAATACCCTATAATTAATTAAATTGAATAAGGGTCATTTTCTTGTGTTAGTCCATAATACAATTTATTTTTTAAAAATTGTTATGTACATTTAATTGATATTGAAAGATGAAATTAAGCTTCAACCACTCTTGCTTACCATATTAGGCATAGAGCATGTTGGAGGAGACATGTGGAAGAGTATTCCTCAAGGAGAGCTCATCATTTTGAAGGTCAGTATTTTTGTTATATAGATATTATATACTAGTATAATATTATTTCTTAATAGTTATTTTCTATCGTTTGGATATAAAAGAATGATATATTTTTATAATTGAAAGTCAGTAATTTAACTTTAAAAATATATTGGAAATTCTATTAAAAATGTCCACATTAATTAGGAGTCGTTTTGCAAGTACATATGATCTAGCAATCTCTGACTTGATAATAATAACAAATGTAGGCAGTACTTCATAATTGGGATGATGAAGATTGTGTGAAAATACTGAAGAATTGTTGGAGAGCTTTGCCAAAAGATGGTAAAGTTGTTGTAATTGAAAGAATACAGCCAGAATATCCAGAGACTAATCTTCTCTCTAAGCATTCATTTAGTTTTGATATATCAATGATTATATTTCATGGAGGCAAAGAAAGAATAAAACAACAATTTGAAGATTTGGCTAAACAAGCTGGATTTACATCTCTCAAAGTTGTGGCTCGAGCATATTATTCTTGGGTCATGGAATTCTACAAGTATTAGTTTCCTATTTTTAAATAATTTCTGCTTTAATAATACTCCTTGTGTTCCATGTGGTATCATTCTGATTTCGAGAGTCAATTTTTTAAAATTTGATCATAAACTCGGACATTGAATCTTTAAATATACTGGAATTATCATTTGGATTGTTACATATTGTTTCAGACTATATTGCATTATATTCATGTATCGTATGATTCAAAATGTCATACATCAACAATTTAAAAGATAATTTAAAAAATAAAAATAAAATAAAAATATATATATATATATGAAGTAAAACTACAGAAAAAAGGTATGGAGAAGCAACTGAAAGAACAAAGCCCCTCTTGGTTTACTTTCCTAAATGTTTTGTTTGAATTGAGTAGGATCAAATTTTTAGTCTTTCGTTTATCGTTTATTTACTTTTTAAACGTATCAATAAAATGGGTCTGGCCTAATTTTTTTTAAAAATAAATATAAAAAGGTAGAATAAAGAATAAAATATAATTATTTAATAAAAAGTAAGATACAAAATAGTGGAAAAAAAGAAAAAGAAAGGAAGAGAAATAACAACGATATCTTTAATAAGTAATATCACATACTAAATTTAACAATAAAATACAACAAATTTAATTAACGATTAAAATAAATATTGTATTTAAATTAATAACACAATACCATAGGTAACAACCATCCAATAAGTGAAGGAGGTCACTTTCATATTTTTAATGTTTGGTAACAAAATATCATAAAATTAATTAATGACTTCGAACTTTTTTTTTCGGGAAAATTACGCAAAATGTCCGTAAGGTTATATTTTTTACACAAAATATAGTTAATTAAAAAAATAAATTATTTATTACTATAGTCTATATATGGCCATTCGACACTTTTCCTAGCCCGTGTCTTCGGCTTGCTAGTGTTGTTGTTCTTCTTCTTCCTTACGTACAAACGTGAATAGTTTTGAGCGAATTGTTTATGAAAAGATTTAAAATATCGAGAAAATTTCATATCAATAATCTGAACTGTTTAGAGGTGATTTCAAGTTGATCGAGATTAAATAGTCAATATATACTTTATGTATAGTTCAACTATATTAAGTTTTTTTTAAGTATATCATAATGTGTAGTCAATTATAACACATGTATAGATACTTTATATTGCATAATTAGTGTATATATTTTCTATGACTTTTGACAAGATATAATACATAGTCAGCCTATACTTCCTATAACTTTTAAACATATTGGGATAAGACTGACTCTGATACCATATAAAGATATATATGTCACAATTCATCACCATACTTCAATCTCAGGACTGTCATAGTGCAAGCCCATGATATTTTCACCAAATCATATTCTCTAAAAGGTATCTTTAATTTAAAACAAAAATATGTCTTCACTGAAACTTGCTTCAATAACAACTTTAATTGTCACTAATGCTTTCATTTTGCATTGAAAAATTGTTAGTTTGGAGGGTACAGATGACAAGTCAATAGATGGCGAGGGGAATAAATGGTAGTATAATGGAGAATGAAACTAATTATTAAACGAAACTTGAAAGATATTTTTGATTTTTCTCCCTTTATATTATTTTATGACTTAGATATAGGAGTTGTCAACTTTTAAACTTGTAATTAAATGATGTCTCTTTCACCGATAAACCCATACTTAGAATTAAATGATAAATTAAATTTTCAAAATGACTTTTTGAGGCTTTAAGCTAGATTGTATCAAAATTGAAAAATGGTAGTGAGCTGGTAAATAAAAATGTAAGCTGTCACCACAATTTATGAGCAATGCTCTTTTTTAGGAATCTAAAGTATTAGCTAGGTGTGCAACCAAATTGATTCTCATCTCAATAGTGTATTAATTTGACCAATAAATATAAGGTATTACTTATTTCTTTTTAAAGTTTTAATTATTATTTAATAGTAATGTTAGTTATAAATAAAATTCACAATTTACGTAAAGCAATTGCGCCTAACAGACACATAAGTACCTTCATTAATTCATATGCTAACTTAGAATTTTATGTATCTTTGTTTCAATATTCTAAAATTTACAACCGCAAAAATACTCCCTTCGTTCATTTTTAGCTTTTTATTATATTAAAACGGACTTAAGCAAGCTTCAAGGCAATGGAATGTGAAATTAACTCAGGCCCTATTAGCTGCTGGTTTTCAGCAAAGTCATATGGATTACTCCTTGTTGATCAAAAGGTCAGCTGAAGGCATTGTGATTGTCTTGATTTATGTTGATGATTTGTTAGTCACTGGTAGTAGCATGAAGCTGATTAATGACACTAAACAAGTTGTGAAGGACAACTTCAAAATCAAAGACCTTGGACCTTTGAGATACTTTCTAGGAATAGAATTTGCCCGGAACTCTAAAGGGATTCTCATGCACCAGAGGAAGTATGCATTGGAGATAATTTCAGACTTGGGTTTAGGAGGGTCGAAACCTATTGCCACACCTGTTGAAATGAATGTCAAATTAACTACTATGATTTTTGATAAACATGTAGGTTCTTCATCTGATTCACTACTATCAGATATTGGTGAATATCAGAGACTTGTTGGGAGGTTGATTTACTTAACCATTACTAGACCGGATTTGTCTTATGCTGTTCAAAACTTAAGTCAGTTTATGAATGCACCAAAGAGGTCTCATATGGATGCTGCTGTTAGAGTTGTAAGATACATCAAACAGGACCCAGGTTCAGGCATTTTTTTGGCTGCACAATCTTCTGGTTCTTTACAAGCATATTGTGATGCTGATTGGGGATCCGGTCTTGATACTAGGAGGTCCATCACTGGGTATATGAGCTAGCTTTTGGGGTGTGAGTTAGACCTAAGACCTAATTTAACAAAAACATATTTTAATTTTTATCAGATCAAGATGAAAATATAATATACATTTTTCTTATTCTTATCTTTAATATTAATAATTATTTATTTCTTAAATTATTTTCTAAGACTATACATCAACTAATATGAATATTATGATAAAATTTTCATTATATTAATCATTATTACTTAAATAAAGTGAGTGTATTCGGCCTAACAAACCCTTGAACACCTTCATTAATTGAGTTATCAAAATATTCGGCCGTAGATAATTCATTAAATAAATGGAATTAATAAAAGTACTTTCACACTCTATATATATTGTATGAAGAACATGTCTTAAAATTCATAAGCTACGACTTTCATTCCTCTAAAAAAAAAAAACAGATCAAACGCCTTCGAGTTATTGTTATTTCAAGAAATGGACATGGCTTTATCAATGGATAATATTGTTATATCCAATGAAGAAGAAATTTCTATGATGAAAGCTATGCATCTTCCTTGTGGTGTATATCTTAACATGGTTTTAAAAGCTGCCATTGAACTTGACCTATTTGAAATTATAGCAAAATCAACTACTCAAAAACTATCTTCTTATGAAATTGCATCTCAAATTCCCACAAAAAACCCTAATGCCTCACTTGTTCTTGAAAGGATTCTAAGGTTTCTTGCTAGTCAATCTTTTCTCACATGCAACATTACAAAAAATGATGATGGAAATGTTCACACATCATATAATTTAACTCCATTGAGCCAAAGTTTAATCTCAGATAAAGATGGATCATCAATTGCTCCCTTTTTACTACTGAATGCTGAATCAGTTGTTGTTAATTCTTGGTAAGGTCACTTGTTTCATTAGTTAAGTAACTTTGACACTATCAAGTCACCTGAAAGATAACTGCACGTGATCGTGATCATGATCATTATGAATAATAAGAGTAGTAAGTAATTAACTTGAAAAAACAAGGCAAGTTTATACTGACGGTGTAAAAATACATTATTCTCATGTCAACGGAGTATAAATCATGTAACTTAATTAATCCCTTGTTTTTAATTTGTGATCTTATATTAGTAAATATTAATCAATTGTATATACATTGTGACCTTTTTTTCTTTTTTTTTCAAGTTTTCATTTGAAAGATGCAATATTAGAGGGTGAAATACCATTCAACAAAGCTCATGGAATGCATGCATTTGAATACAATGGAAAAGATAGTAGAATGAATGAGGTATTCAACAAAGCTATGCAAAACAATCACTTGCATTGAAATGAAGAGAATTGTTGAGTGTTACAAAGGGTTCCAAGGAGTAAAAGAGATAATAGATGTGGGAGGTGGACTTGGAATATCATTAGCTTCTATAATTTCCAAGTATCCTAATATCAAGGGTACTAATTTTTGACCTACCTTTTGTCAATCAAAGATGCCCCTACTTATGAAGGTAACTATCAAAACTATATATATTATAATTTATTTCAGAGTATTGATGAAACATGTTAGAATATTTGTATATTTCCTATTCCTTTGAAAAAAATGATAAACTTCAAACAATTTCTTTTATTAATTTAACTATCTCTATGTCTACTTGAATCGAATATTTTGAATACCAACTAGGATTTACAACACTAATAAATCACATAATTTATCATTAGTGCTAATTTTTTTGTGAAATAAAAGAGAAAGATGAAATTAATTAGCTTCAAATACTCTTGCTTTCTATATCAGGCATAGAGCATGTTGGAGGAGACATGTTGAAGAGTGTTCCTCAAGGGGAGTTAATCATTCTGAAGGTCAGTATTCTTTGTCATATATGATATATATTTTTATAATTGAAATTTAGTACGTCTAGCAATCTCTGACTTGATAATAATAACAAATGTAGGCAATACTTCATAATTGGGATGATGACGATTGCGTGAAAATATTGAAGAATTGTTGGAGAGCTTTACCAAATGATGGTAAAGTAGTTGTAATTGAACAAATACAGCCAGAATATCCAGAGACTAATCTTCTCTCTAAGCATTCATTTACTTTGGACATATCAATGATGATTATGTTTGATGGAGGCAAAGAAAGAACAAAACAACAATTTGAAGATTTGGCTAAACAAGCTGGATTTGCATCTCTTAAAGTTGTGGCTCGAGCATATTATTATTGGATCATGGAATTCTACAAGTATTAATTACCTATACTTTAATTAATTCTGCTACAATAACACTCTCTTTGTTCTAATTTATGTGACACTGTTCGAATTTTGAGAGTTAAACTTTTTAATTTGATCATGAATTCGGACATATATAGATATTTGGACACTATATATGTAAGAATCACGGTCAAAACAGAAAATCATTGAACTCTTGTAATTCGAAAGATAGACATATAACTTGGGACAAAAGGAGCTAGTAAGTCTTTATTTATAGAATAAAAAAAGTTGATTGATTTATGTATTTACTGGCTATTTCCAATTATGTTTGTTTGTTCGCTGCTTATGTAACATGATTTTCCTTGAATTAAAAGAAGGTCCTAAAATTATCTTGGATTTTTTTAAAAATATTTCTGTAATTATTTTTTAGTGTTTGATTGATGAAAGCGTTGATTTTCCTTTGGTTCAAATTAAATATATAACAAATATATATATATATATATATAAAATTTATTTATTATTTATATGGATCTAGATTGACGCACATGCTTGATCCAAATTTAATTCCTTCAATATGCCTCACATTAAATCGATCGATATATAAAATGAAACTTTTTGTCATTATATAATAATAAATTTAATGATTCATACAATAAAATTTAAATAATTATCTAAACAAATATTATATTTAAACTAACGACATAATAACACGATAACAACCATCCAACAAGTCACTTTCCTCATTTTAATTATGGTAACCAAATACCATAAAATTAATTGATGACTTCCTCTTGAGTCTTGAGCAACCCGTTTTTCTTACTTTTCAAATGTTTTTTTAATCTTTTTCCACAAGTTGCTTATCAAGAAATAAAAGAAAAGCAGAAAACAAATAATTAAAAAAAATACGTTTCTGCTATTCTATTTTTGCCAAACCCTCTAGCCTACACTAATTTTGTCAAACCCTTTAGGAATCGTTTGGTAAGGGGTAATAATTCCATAAGATAATTTTGTCTCTATTCTATATATTAAACGAATTCTCGTAATATAATTTATTACGATAAAAAGAGGTAATGACAATATAACCCTCACTTTCATTTATTATGATTGGTTTATTTTTCTTCAGTGGTTTTTAAAATAAGTGTGAAGTTATGTTTTCAGACTATCGTGATTATGTGATCATCAATGTGTGTAATAGTATTGTGACTTATAAGTGATAAAACAAATTTTGGTAACTTTGACGCAATTTTTAAAAATATTATATGATCATTTGTGAAATATCAAGGAATAAAGTAAGATAAGAAAACGTATAGATTGATATATTTAAAAATAAAAATAAAAATAAAAAGAGACTGTTGAAATGGGAATAAAGAAAAAGCAAGGGCAATCCTCACAACAACTTATATCAAAAACACTTCTTTTGGCCGATCAATACTCTCTCCGTTAATTTTTATTTGTCTATTTAACATTACATATTTATTTTTTTTAAAATAATTAATATGAATATTTCATCTCAATATCTTGAAAATAATTTAAGAAAAATCAACATGTCGAAAAGTTAAATTATTTTATTTTCATTATAGTCCGGTTCTTTGACGTTTTTCTCGATTAGAGCTAGAAGCCTGTGTACGTGTTCGATGGGTATAATATTCTGCCTAACAAACACTTAAATACCTTCATTAATTCATATCCTAACTTTAATTTTCTCTTATGCCTAACAGACACTTCATTTACTTTTTATTTATCTTTGTGAAGAGGAGAAAATATAAAAAGAAAGACACTGAAACTTGCTTCAATAACAACTTTAATTGTCACTAATGCTTTCATTTTGCATTGGAAAATTGTTTGTTTGGAGGGTACAGATGACAAGTCAATAATAGATGGCGAGGGGAATAAATGGTAGTATAATGAAGGACGAAACTTGAAGGATATTTTTGACTTTTCTCCCTTTGTATTATTTATGACTTAGATGTAGGAGTTGTCAACTTTTAAACTTGAAATTAAATTATGTCTCTTTCACCGATAAACCCATACTTAGAATTAAATGACAAATTAAATTTTCAAAATGGCTTTTGAGGCTTTAAGCTAGGTCACCCTGCATTGTCTCTATTTTTCTCAAGTGTAAGTTGTATCAAAGTTGAAAAATGGTAGTGAGCTGGTAAATAAAAATATAAGGTGTCACCATGAATTATATATGAATTAATTTTTCTATATATGACTTTTTTTTAAAATTAAATTTATGTTAATTCTACTATAAATTATAATTGGATATAACTACAATTAACCTTCACAAAAATTAAAAATGCAAACATATAAATTTTTAAACAAATAATACAACGTACTTAAAAATAACCGAAAATAACAAATATTCAACAAAGTAGTAATTGACATTCACCATGAATTATATATGGTGAATGTTTTAGAAAGAATTTGTTTTATGAAATACGAAAATATAAATGAAATAAAAAATAATAATATAATAATGAAGAGAGAGAAAAATATTCATTTTTGGTGTAAAATTTAGTGCAGTGGGTTGGAGTTGATTACACCAAAAACAGTGATGAGTTTGGGTTGGAGATGCCCTCTAAAGTACTAGCTAGGTGTGCAACCAAATTGATTCTCATCTCAGTAGTGTATTAATTTGATCAATAAATATAAGATATTACTTGATTTAAAAAAAAAACATTATTATTATTTCAAATTAATACTAGTTATTTAAGATGTGGTTTGCACATCATATTAAATAAAATTCACAATATACGTAACGCAATTGCGCCTAACAGACACATAAATACCTTCATTAATTCATATGCTAACTTAGAATTTTATGTATCTTTATTTCAATATTCCAAAATTTACAACCGCAAAAATACTCCCTTCGTTCATTTTTAATTCTTTATTATATTAAAATATGTTTTAATTTTTATCATATCAAGATGAAAATATAATATACATTTTTCATATTTTTATCTTTAATATTAATAATTATTTATTTCTTAAATTATTTTCTAAGACTATACATCAACTAATATGAATATTATGATAAAATTTTCATTATATTAATCATTATTACTTAAATAAAGTGAGTGTATTCGGCCTAACAAACCCTTGAACACCTTCATTAATTGAGTTATCAAAATATTCGGCCGTAGATAATTCATTAAATAAATGGAATTAATAAAAGTACTTTCACACTCTATATATATTGTATGAAGAACATGTCTTAAAATTCATAAGCTACGACTTTCATTCCTCTAAAAAAAAAAAGGCAGATCAAACGCCTTCGAGTTATTGTTATTTCAAGAAATGGACATGGCTTTATCAATGGATAATATTGTTATATCCAATGAAGAAGAAATTTCTATGATGAAAGCTATGCATCTTCCTTGTGGTGTATATCTTAACATGGTTTTAAAAGCTGCCATTGAACTTGACCTATTTGAAATTATAGCAAAATCAACTACTCAAAAACTATCTTCTTATGAAATTGCATCTCAAATTCCCACAAAAAACCCTAATGCCTCACTTGTTCTTGAAAGGATTCTAAGGTTTCTTGCTAGTCAATCTTTTCTCACATGTAACATTACAAAAAATGATGATGGAAATGTTCACACATCATATAATTTGACTCCATTAAGCCAAAGTTTAATCTCAAATAAAGATGGAACATCAATTGCACCCTTTTTACTATTGTCTACTGATCCAGTTGCTGTTAATTCTTGGTGAGATTTCATGTTTTCTCATACTTGAATCATTGAGTTAAACAACTAATTTTATATTATCAAGTCACCTGAAAGATAACTGCACATGATCATGATCATTATGAAAAATAAGGCAAGTTTTCTTACAATGTAGTATTTTTATTGGCCGTCTTCTTCTTTTTTTGGGACATTGTTTCGTTAAATGACCATCTTTTTATTTATTTAACAAGTTATGGGCCTTTTAGACAATATGTTAATTAATTAAAGATTTATTTTCAACAAATTAAAATTAAAATCTTATAGCAAACGTTAGACCATAGAGATGAAATAAAAAAGGTGGCCCAGCTAAAAAAAGATAAACTGACACATAAATCAGTCTAAAATACACTGACTATGTAAAAATACATTATTCTCATGTCAATGGAGTATTAATTATGTAACTTAATTAATCCCTTGTTTTTCATTTGTGATCTTAAATTAGTAAATATTAATTGTATATACATTGTGACCTTTTTCTTCTTTTTTTTCAAGTTTTCATTTGAAAGATGCAATATTAGAGGGTGAAATACCATTCAACAAAGCTCATGGAATGCATGCATTTGAATACAATGGAAAAGATAGTAGAATGAATGAGGTATTCAACAAAGCTATGCAAAACATCACTTGCATTGAAATGAAGAGAATTGTTGAGTGTTACAATGGGTTCAAAGGAGTAAAAGAGATAATAGATGTGGGAGGTGGACTTGGAATATCATTAGCTTCTATAATTTCCAAGTATCCTAATATCAAGGGTACTAATTTTGACCTACCTTTTGTCATCAAAGATGCCCCTACTTATGAAGGTAACTATCAAAACTATATGTATTATAATTTATTTCAGAGTATTGATGGAACATGATAGAATATTCGTATATTTCCTATTCCTTTTGAAAAAAATGATAAACTTCAAACAATTTATTTTATTAATTTAACCATCTCTATGTCTACTTGAATCGAATATTTTGAATACCAACTAGGATTTACAACACTAATAAATCACATAATATATCATTTAGTGCAATTTTTGTAAAATAAAAGATAATGCACATGCATTTAATTGAGAAAGATGAAATTAAGCTTCAAATACTCTTGCTTTCTATATATTAGGCATAGAGCATGTTGGAGGAGACATGTTGAAGAGTGTTCCTCAAGGGGAGCTAATCATTCTGAAGGTCAGTATTCTTGTCATATATATATTTATATTTTTATAACTGAAAGTTAGTACGTCTAGCAATCTCTGATTTGATAATACTAACAAATGTACGTAGACAATACTTCATAATTGGGATGATGACGATTGCGTGAAAATATTGAAGAATTGTTGGAGAGCATTGCCAAAAGATGGTAAAGTAGTTGTAATTGAACAAATACAGCCAGAATATCCAGAGACAAATCTTCTCTCTAAGCATTCATTTAGTTTTGATATATCAATGATGTTTATATTTCATGGAGGCAAAGAAAGAACAAAACAACAATTTGATGATTTGGCTAAACAAGCTGGATTTACATCTCTCAAAGTTGTGGCTCGAGCATATTATTCTTGGGTCATGGAATTCTACAAGTATTAATTACCTATACTTTAATTAATTTCTGCTACAATAACACCCTTTTTGTTCTAATTTATGTGATACTTTGAATTTTGAGAGTCAAACTTTTTAATTTGATCATGAATTCGGACATATATAGATATTTGGAAACTATATATGTAAGAATCGCGGTCAAAAGAGAAAATCATTTAACTCTTGAAATTCGAAAGATAGACATATAACTTGGGACAAAAGGAGCTAGTAAGTCTTTAATTATAGAATAAAAAGTTGATTGATTTATGTATTTACTGGCTATTTCCAATTATGTTTGTTTGTTCGTTGCTTATGTAACATGATTTTCCTTGAATTAAAGAAGGTCCTAACATTATCTTGGATTTTTTTTATTTCTGTAATTATTTTTTGATGTTTGGTTGGTGAAAGCGTTGATTTTCCTTTGATTCAAATTAAATAAATAAAAAATATATATTTAATTTATTTATTATTTATATGGATCTAGATTGACGGACATGCTTGATCCAAATTTAAGTCTTTCAATATGCCTCACAAGTCACATCAAATCGATTAATATACAAAATAAGATTTTTTGTCATTATATAATAATAAATTTAACGATACAATATAGTACAATTTAAATAATAATCTAAATAAATATTATATTTAAACTAACGATATAATATAACACAATAATAATCATCCAACTAGGATAGGAAGTCACTTTCCTCATTTTAATGATGGTAACCAAATACCATAAAATTAATTAATGATTTCCTCTTGAGCTACCCGTTTTTCTTGCTTTTCAAATGTTTTTTTAATCTTTTTCCACAAGTTGCTTATCAAGAAATAAAATAAAAGCAGAATTTTTTTTAAAAAAAAACACGTTTCTGCTATTCTATTTTTGCCAAACCCTTTAGGAATCGTATGGTAAGGGTAGGGGTGTTCGTGGTTTGGTTCGGATCAATTATTGATTAAAATTAAAATCAAATCAAACTAATCGGTTTTTTAAATTTCTAAAATCAAACCAAATCAAACAAAAAAAATAACCGTCAGTTTGGTTTTTAACGGTTTGGTTCAGTTTTTCTGATTTTTTCGGTTTGAAAGTAATAATTTTTTGAGGACATATGTATCTTGATAGACACAAACACCTAGTACATGAACAATCCACAGGAAAACTATTGTTGATTCAACTATGCAATTAAGCAATATAAGAGTTATCATTACACTTACAAAGTGATTCAATTAAAAGAAAGTGTGACTATCTTATGAAAGGTATGGTAGGTAAAGACTAAAGTAATGAATTTTGATGGACTTGGTCTTAGGATAGTAATAGCTGGGCTAAAATTTAAGTGTTGGGCTTGAGAAAAGGTAAAGTTAAAGATTTAAGTTACTAAAAATTTAACAAAATATCTATATTTTATTTATGAGTAATATAATTATTAATTATAAAATTTATATATCTAATTTATTGGTTTGGTTTGGTTATTTTTGCAGTTGTTTTTAGTAAAACCAAAACCAAAGCAAATAATATCGGCTTTCAAAATTTAAAACCAAACCTAACCAAATCAAATCAAACATCAACATTTTTAATTGGTTTGATTCGGATTGCAGTTCGATTTGATTTTTTAACCATAACCATGAACAACCCTAGAAAGGGGTAATAATTCCATAAGATAATTTTGTCTCTATTCTATATATTAAACTAATTCTCGTAATATAAATTATTATGATAAAAAGAAGTAATGACAATATTAACCCTCACTTTCATTTATTATGAATGATTGGTTTATTTTTCTTCAGTGGTTGTTAAAATAAGTGTGAAGTTACGTTTTCAGACTATCGTGATTATGTGTTCATCAATGTATGTACTTTTAAGTGATAAAACAAACTTTGGTAACTTTGACGCAATTTTTAAAAATAATTATATGATCATTTGTGAAATATCAAGGAATAAAGCAAGATAAGAAGACGTAGATTGATATATTTAAAAAATAAAATAAAAAGAGACTGTTAAAATGGGAACAAAGAAAAAGCAAAGGCAATCTTCACAACAACTTAAATCAAAAGCACTTCTTTTGACCGATAAATATTCTCTCCGTTCATTTTTATTTATCTATTTTTACACGTTACATATGTCTTTCAAAAAATAATAATTAATATGAATATTTTATCTCAATATCCACATTAATCGTTGTATAGATTTTAGATCTTGAAAATAATTTAAGAATAATCAGCATGTCGAAAAGTTGCATTATTTTATTTTCATTATATATGGTCCGGTTCTTTGACGTTTTTTCTCGGGCAGAGCTAGACGCCCGTGTACGTGTTCGATAGGTATAGTATTCTGCCTAACAAACACTTAAATACCTTCATTAATTCATATCCTAACTTTAATTTTTTCTTATGCCTAACAGACACTTCATTTAGTTTTTATGTATCTTTGTTTCAACATTCTAAAATATACTTACAACCAGAAAAAGTATATATATTCTGCCTAACAAATCCTTAAATACCTTCATTAATTAAGTTGTCAAAATATTCGGCCGCACATAATCCATTAAATAAATGGAATTCAAAAAAAAAGTAGTAACAAGTTTCACTCTCTCTATATATATATATATTGTATGAACACATATCTTTAAATTCATAAGTTTAACTTTAATTCTCTAAAAAAAATAAACAGATCGAACGCCTTCGAGTTATTGTTATTTCAAGAAATGGACATGGCTTTATCAATGGATAATATTGCTATATCCAATGAAGAGGAAATTTCTATGATGAAAGCTATGCATCTTCCTTGTGGTTTATTCCTTAACATGGTATTAAGAGCTGCCATGGAACTTGACCTATTTGAGATTATAGCAAAATCAACTACTCAAAAACTATCTTCTTATGAAATTGCATCTCAAATTCCCACAAAAAACCCTAATGCCTCACTTGTTCTTGAAAGGATTTTAAGGTTTCTTGCTAGTCAATCTTTTCTCACATGTAACATTACAAAAAATGATGATGGAAATGTTCACACATCATACAATTTAACTCCATTAAGCCAAAGTTTAATCTCAAATAAAGATGGAACATCAATTGCTCCCTTTTTACTACTATCTACTGATCCAGTTGCTGTTAATTCTTGGTAAGATTTCATGTTTTCTCATACTTGGTTCATTTGAGTTAAACAATTTTGACACTATCAGGTCAGCTAAAAGATAATTGCACGTGACCATCCATGAATAATGAAAGTAATTATTAGTTGCCTGGAAAATAAGACAGATTACCTGCTCTAATGATGTATATATAATGGGAAAGTTGTTTAGTTAATGACCCTCTTTTTATTTTTCTTAAACCTTATGGACCATTTAAACCACTATCTAAATATTTATTTTCAGCAAATTGAAAATCTTATGAGAAATATTGTATTTGTATATGTTAGATGACAGTCTAATACTTTTGTCATGAGTCTCAACTTTTAAAAATATGGACGAAATCTAAACGATAGCATAAAAAATAGATATTTATGTAAACCAACCTATTATAACATGTTAAAATACACTGAAGGTGTGATCTTAGATTAATGTTAATTAATTGGATATATATGTTGTGACTTTTTGTTAAGGTTTCATTTCAAAGATGCAATTTTAGAGGGTGAGATACCATTCAACAAGGCCCATGGGGTGCATGCATTTGAATACCATGGAAAAGATAGTAGATTTAATGGAGTATTCAACAAAGCTATGCAAAATGTCACTTGCATTGACATGAAGAGAATTCTCGAGTGTTACAATGGATTCCAAGGAGTAAAAGAGATAATAGATGTGGGAGGTGGACTTGGAATATTATCATTAGCTTCTATAATATTCAAGTATCCTAATATCAAGGGTATTAATTTTGACCTACCTCATGTCATCAAAGATGCCCCTACTTATAAAGGTAACTATCAAAACCATATATATTATACACTTTTTTTTTCTTTAGTACCAAGTATATTGATTGAATAGTGATCATATATATTGTTGTGTTAGGTAATAATATAGCAATTACAACTCAAGAAGTTATATTAATTAAGTACTTTGTTGTGTATACCGGAGAAAATCTACTAACAAACTTTGACAAATCGCTAATTTGCTCATTTTGGATTAGGCTTGTCGATAGAAATGAGGCCTACTTTCACACCAAATATCACCAAAAATTGAACTTTAAACAAAAGTCGGTTTCAAGCATTTATTTATCTACTTGAATTGGATATATTGAATACCAAGTAAGATTTAGAATCCTATTAAATCACATTATATCACCAATTATTTTTGTATCACTTTTTAAAATTTTTAGAGATAATAAGCGATTTCATCAAGGGAATTCTAAGGTAATTAAGTTATTTATCTTAATATGTTATTATTAATCAAGAACTTTTTATATAGCTAATACGATCCTCGTAAATTTTAAATACTAATTTGTTAAGAATTAATGACGATATGGCCTCATCTAGTACTAATATTTGTAATATAAAATATAATGATATGCATTAATTGATATTGAAAGATTAAATTAAGCTCTAACCACTCTTGTTTGCTATATTAGACATAGAGCACGTTGGAGGAGACATGTTTAAGAGTGTTCCTCAAGGGGAGCTAATCCTTCTCAAGGTCAGTATATATATATATATATAAATATATAATACTTTTTATTTTCTATCTATGTGTCACTCGATCTCTTTTTATTAATATAAATATAAAAGAATGATATATTTTATTTAATGGACGTTTCTATTAGCTATTGAATCCTCTTAGCTTCTTGTCTGTTTATTTTTTTTGTATTTTGAGCCCCTGGCTCCACCACTATCTGCAAGTACGTTTAGCAATCTCTGACTTTGTAATAATAAATGTAGGCAATACTTCTTGATTGGGATGATGAATATTGCTTGAAAATATTAAAGAATTGTTGGAGAGCATTGCCAAAAGATGGTAAAGTTGTTGTAATTGAACAAATGCAATCAGAATATCCAGAGACTAATCTTATTTCTAAGAATTCATTTAGTGTTGATATGTTAATGATGACTATGCTTGATGGAGGCAAAGAAACAACTAAGCAACAATTTGAAGATTTGGCTAAACAAGCTGGATTTACTGTTTTGAAAATTGTGGCTCGAGCATATTATTGTTGGGTTATTGAATTGTACAAGTAGTATATGAAAAACTCTGTGTTAATTTGACTGGTGTCACATAAATTGTGACAGAAGGAAGGTTAAATAAGTTTATGTATTAACTGTCTATTTCCAATTATGTAATAAATTTTCCATGAAGGTCCTAAACATTATAAAAGGACTTCAATTATGTTTATTTTGGAAGTGTTTTTTTTTTCCTTCGATAACTATAGTGCAATAAAACTATAGTTATATGACCATCTACGAAATTTACGTACCCATCGAGGAATAAGTGATAATATCCTCATAGCCTAGAAACCAAGTTCACGAGACGTAGATTGATATATTTAACAACAAAATGAAAAAGGAAAGTTAAAGCAAATGCATTCTCACAATCACAGAAATCAACATACCATAACTGTTCCCAGAAAGGTTTGCCTGGCTAGCTAACAAAGAAAAGGTTTTTTTTTCGTTCTTCTAACGTCTCGCTGATTTCAATTCTTGTTATGAGATCACAATTCAAGTTGACTGTTTGGTGTAGAAGCGGAGGCCAACAGCAACTCCCAAAATAATCAAAGGAACCAAGAACTGGAGGATCTTGATGATGAACTCTGTTGTTTTGTCCTGGTTGTAATGAGGCTGTTTTGGAGGAGTGTACTTTACACTTGTTGGGATGGTTGAAGAATCGATTTCTCCTACATAATACTCGTCCAACATTGCTCGAGCACTACTGCTGTGTCCGACATCCTCAAAATCATCAGTTGCATCCTTTCCTGCACACAACAACCATCACGAGCCCATGAACCTATCGAATTTGTCTAGCATTTCAGAGATGGCACAATCTGGCAGTCAGCAAAGTTCGACTGAACTTTACACACACACACATTGGTGCATACTTGAGATTACTAAAAATTGAATACAAAAATACAGAGTGGGTAAAATTCAGCTACTTTAATGTGACAATGTATCAGGGTCTCATAAACCAGTGTCTGCTACAAAATTACATAGTTTTTCGTATTTAAGTTGTCTAGCATTTCAGAGATGGCTCATCTGGATTTCAGTGATGTTCGAGTGAACTTGACACACAAACAAATATTGGTGCATATGTATGTAAGATTACAAAAAATTGAATACAAAATACTGTGATGTTCTTCCGCAAGAATAATACGTCCTACTATTTTACCTGTTGCAGACAACAAAACATCATCACCACCTGGGTGATCGTCCAAGAATTTTGTCACATCATACACCTGTTCAAATAAGATGCAACGTATGAAAAAAGCTAAAGACACTTGAAAAGGGAAAAATCGGAGGAAGAATTTGATACATTTGCTTCCAACTATTGAACACATTTGATAAAATTATAACAGCAAAATAAGTACATTGCCAAAAGCAAGTGCTACTAACATCACTTCCAAAACTAAACCAAAAAGGAATGGAGGCGTTGATCCAAGTCGACGACAGGTGATGCTAGCTACTTGATTAGCATACAAGTCTTTTTTAATTAACAGGAATTATAAGATTAGAAACCAACCTTCTAAACTAGCTATCACTGATTTTCTCATATGTGTTATTAGGTGTGAAGGAAAACATTCTTTTGGAGCAAAAAGGTAAGTGGACAATGAAGTAGAGAATGAGGAGTCAAGCATGTAAACAAAATTTGGAAATCATACTTTAGACACACCCTACAACATATGTTGTTTTCACTCTCCAAAAATGTGCATATCGGATCCTCCAAAAAGTAATGCATTTTTAGAAGGATTTGACACGGGTGCTACAACATTTTTGGAGAGTTGAAGCAACATAGCCGCTAAACTTAGGACTCACAAAATTTAAAAGATGCAATTTCTTTCATCCACAAATATTCAATCAACAAAGCAAGAAGATAATACCATACAAGAGGAGATCAGCCACACCCTATCCCATTCACCCCTCTTTCCCAAAACCAATTAAAGTGCAGGGGAGAAGTAGGAGAGTAGAGATAAAAATAAACAAACATGAGTTATTGGTACATTCGTGGGACTGCTCCATCTTTATCTAAAGGTTTCGAGTTTGAATCATCCCAAATGGGCCTAGCAGTGGGTGATCCAAGATTTAGTCTAAAATACAATGTGGGACACCAAATACCGAATGGAAAACCAAAAAAGAAATAAAATAATAATAAAAATACAACACATAAGTACTCCAATAAAGATTGAATCTTTTTTACAAAGTAGAGATAAAGATTGGATCTTTTCACAGATCTCACAATAAAAACCACAAATTGTAGCTACCCACTTAATATAACATCAAAAGAAGAAAGCTTTAATTAGCACAAATGAGATAGAAAATTTTATACCTTGCCACTAATAATGAGCCAACAATCCTTGGCATTGTTGTGCTGGGAGACCTCAGCTAAATTGAAGACTTTACCCATTTATAGACAAATTCTATTTTGTTAGAAAACAGAAAGACTAATCAGATATTGATTTTGGCTCTTCAAGACCCTATATGGAAAGGCTTGAAGAGGGAGTGTGTTGATTGTTGTTTGTAAATTGTACAGGTGTGTGGAATGGCAGGAAGGGGTTGTTGAGTTAATAAATAAAGAGGAAAAAACCCATAAAGGGGGTTTGGTGAGATCTTGATGATGGAGGATATAGTTGGACCATCACTTGTCAAACCAAACAAGATGGGAAGTTAGGTAGATACAATACTTGTGTTTATTTTTACAAGGCGGAGAATCGAACATTCAAATAATTAGATAAGTACGGAAAATAACTCTAATTTTTGTGTGAATTAATAATTTCTTCTTCAAATTATTGATGCCTTAAAACTACTTATTTACTTGATTAATTGAATTTAAATACACCCTCAATTTTGCAATATGAGTCAAATACACCCTTCAATTCTATTAAGAATCAGATGCTCCTACAAGAGTTTGAGACCATTTGTTATGTCACGTGGCAGATGGAAGTGTATCTAAGTTTAATTAGTCAAGCAGACATTAAGACTGTCAATAATTTTAGGATGGAACTAATAATTTATGCTAAGTTCAAAGATATTTTCAATGTTTCTTCTATTAAGTATTCAATCGGTTGAACTATTGTAATCCATCATATAATTAACTAGTATGTGAACTGACTTTATAACTAGCATCATAGTCTAAAAGGTTTTCACTGAAGAGGAGAAAATATAAAAAGAAAGACCTACAATCAAATCAATGAGTGCTCAACAGACTTGGAAAATTTTGGTCTGGTTGTTGAGTGAGGTGCTATTTGAAGCACATAAGTTCACCTAATTGTTAACTTATTTTATTCACTTTCCACTTTTTATAGACATATTATTTTCTACAGCAATATGTTTATAACTGTATATTCACTTGTAAATTAATTATTCTTTTATAATTGTCATATGTGTATTTTTCATAATAATTGTATGCATATGTATGTTTGATTGTATATATACAATGTGAAATTACATAAATAAATTTCTACTAATTTTCACAAAGAGTCGCAGCACAAAGCAAGAAAATAGGAAAAGTTAAATATTTGTGAATTTTAAATATTTCTTCTTTTTTTTCAGCTAGGAAAAGTTAGCACAACGATACGTAAAAATAACACTATTAATTTTGTTGATCTTGATTGGAGAAGCAGACACAGTGAGTATATTGATTTTCGAAAGTTTTGTGTTCAACCTAACCATTAAAAATTGTTTGAAGTAGTATTAGAATATTGACGAGCGAGATTTGTCTATGTATCTTAGATTAATGTGAATCACACTAGACACATATATCTGGTGTGATTCGCATATATCTAGGATACCAGATACGCAGGCAATATATGAGAGTGGCGAGCGAGATGGGATGGAGGCAAGGGAGAAAAATGAGTTTTGTCTATGTATTGAATCCACTTGGATATCGTGTATCTAGAACAAATCACGCCTAATTTTTACTCATGGATTCCGAAATGCATGTATCTAAACTCACAAAATCTTATTAAATTCGTAATATTACAAATTAATTTATATTTAATTAGCTCATAAATTAGTGAAATTTTTATAAGTTATCCCCTTAATTGACAAAATGGCACAATCCTTTTAATTGCGCAAAATAATCCTATTCGCTCGTGTAAATCTCTCCCCTGCATACCCCAGGCCCAAGTACTATGGGCCGTAAGGAACCACCAATCTTGTACTATTGTGTGCTTCTAGGCTTCCGGCCCATTCCAAATGGCTGCACCACCCACCACCAACTACCAACAACCACCCCACCACCGCCATCACCTCTGCCACCGCCTCCCACATAAATCCACCACCCCACCCACCCAAAAAACCTAATTTTTCCAATACCCAAAACTTGAAAAGCACAATATCTACTCAATTCCTCAATATCCATGGCTACTCCTTCATCTCCCCCACCCCTCCTCCTCCCACCTCCTGAATCAAATCAACCCCAAATCTCCCCAAACCCCCTAATCCCATCACCCCAGAAAAAAACTCAACCTATACCATGGACCCATCAAGAAACTTTCAATTTAATCCAAGCTTATCAGGAAAAATGGTACTCTCTCAAAAAGGGTCAGCTCAAAGCTAGCCAATGGGAAGAAGTCGCCATTACAGTCGCAGCTCGTTGCGGCTTCGATGAGCCGTCGAAATCCGCTACCCAATGTCGTCACAAGATCGAGAAGCTCCGGAAACGTTATCGGGCCGAGAGACTCAAACCCTACCCGAATTCCTGGCAGTATTTTGATCTAATGGACCGTATGGAACGTGGGCCTTTACCGATTGCTGCTCATCCTGTTGCAATGGTGAAATGCCAGAATTCGAATTCTACGTCTGATCAGAGGTATTATGATACTGATAGTGATGAGGTTGATGTTAGTTTTATGGATTTGAGGAAAAATAAGTGTAAAAGTATTAATCATATTGTTCGTGGTGAAATGGGTATGATGGGTGTTAATGTTGTTGCTGATAATAGAAATATGAATAGGATGGTGAAAGATCGAAACTTTGACCCTATGAGAGGGATGAGGAATACAATGAATGAGAAAAGAAAAGGGTATTTCGAGAATGTAGGTATTAATAACGATGATGATGATAATGTTGAGGAAGAGGTGGATGAAGAGGAAGACGACGAGGATGGAGAAGGAAGCGTTGGAGGGAGTGAATTAGCTGCAGAGATAAGGGGATTTGCCGAGAGGTTTATGAGAATGGAGAGTAAAAAGATTGAGATGATGAAGGAGACAGAGAGGTTTAGGATGGAAATGGAGAAAAGGAGAATGGAAATGATTCTTGAAACACAGAGGAATCTAATTGATACTATCAATAGTGTCGTTGGATCGCATAAGAAAGTGAAGGTTGCTCATGAATTTTGAACTCGTTTGCAACATTTCTTGGTATGGAAAGAAGTGGTTGATGCTAAAAAGAAATCGAGGTTTCATCAAGTTTACGCCTATTTAAAATTTGTTTCCAAGAAAATGGCTTCGATTTTCAAGTGTTAAGCATAGTGGGATGTTCTTATTTATGGGGCATTTTCATTCTTCTAACATTTGTTTCTTAATTATTGTTAGGAATAATTAGCATTTCTGTCACTTGTCTTAGTAGAAATGTAAATTTATTCTGTGCTGGATTTGAGCTAACCAAACAAATTCAGAGTACTCTTGGTTGGTTGTTCAACATCAACAATGCAATAAGATAGATCCTTTTTTCAGTTGTTAACTTATGGCTGCTTTCTTCCTTCTTATGTTCTAATGATTCATGCTTTTCAATTGGCATCTGCTGTGAAAACTATATACTTGTTTGTATGATCCCACAACCAATGATCAAGCTGTAAGTGAAATGTATTTTGTATATATTTTGTAAAAGTTTGGTTCTTGGTACCCTGTTTTCATAAATGATGTGATTTTGCTTTCCTTGAGCCGAGGGTCTATCGGAAACAGCCTCTGGGTATGTTGTTGTTGGTTCTTGGTACCCTATATCAATATGATTTACAATCCAGATGCCATAACTTTACAGGAAGGGATTTGATAGTATAGTAGAACTGTTGCAGGTTATGAGAATTTGCTTGTTCCTACATTCATTGTTGTTCTTACTGTCAAATCTGCAGGCACTCATTTTCATTTCCTTGATATGGTATAGGTGGTTTCTTTATCTTCTGTTTTGCGTGCAGCTTTCTTGGGAGGATAGTAGTACCTCTTCTTTAACATCTTTGGGTGACGCTTAGATTATGTTCAAAGTTTAAAGACTACGTGAAAAACGAAGAATCGTGCGACCTTGTCAAAGTTGAGCAGAATGAAGCATACACCAGATTTTAATGAGTTGAAATGTCATAAATTGGGATTTCACACCATATCCCAATATGTGAAAAAGGCTAGACACCACCAATTTGCATTAGCGCACCCTCAGGAGAAAAAAAAACTGTATATAAAGGCATTGCTTTTATACAGAAGTCTTCAAATGTTGGCCATATTATTTTCCAACGTAGATTTTACATAAAATGGGTTCCAGGGCTAAGAGCTGCTTTATAAGTTTACAAAATCATATGAAGTTATATATATTTAAAAAGGCTTGTCTGATGCATTTAGATTCTTCTATTACAAGATTTAGGATCATGAAAAATACAAGTGATCTTAAAGGACATCTATATTAGTTGTTTGAACTTTAAAGGTCTCAGATTTACTATTAGCAGGAATGACATTTTTTTGGCTCTGGCTCTGTCATACTTGAGTCACAACAAGCGATTCCAAGTAGACCATCTTCGTAACTATTAAAAAGAACATCTCAAAATAGACCAAGATACAATTTCAAGTACTTTTGAGTGTATTCTTCCAAAGGAGCTGTATGTATGCATGATCAGATCTCATTTCAGGATTTTCATAACGCCAATAACAACAATTTACAAGAATTGCACAAGTTTGAGGGCAAGGAGGGCAGTCATGTATGATGACTGTATTGACAAATATTGAGTATACACATGCCTCTAATATTTACAAGACTTTCCACAGCCTTTGGCCATAAAAATGATAACTACCCCATTGAATATAAAAAAAAAGGGCTATAATACATGGGATGACTACGGGGACAAAATCAAATAGGCCCTCCCTTAGTGAGCAGGTGAAAAGGGGGTTCAAGAAAAATGAGAGGTAATTGAAGGGGGCTAAGAGAAGAGAGAGACCTTGTACACCTACCTCTACATCTGTTCCTACCTTACTGAGGCTCTAGGGCAACAAATACTATACAAAACACAAAATTTGAGCTGATCATCCTCATACGCTCCCAAAATCTTGAAGTTCACCTTCTCATCCCAATGTGATTCCCTCAGGCACAACGAGCTTTGTCTGAAAAACAAAATGAGCAAGTATCAACTTATGCCACTATTATGACATGCTGAAAATATAACTAATCAAGAGCCTAAATTATCTCAACCAAGAATATTAAATCAAAATCTTGTAGAAGTATGTCACTAATTTAAACTTGTCTTACTGGGATCTAATAGCAGGTGTATTATAGCAGTTGACGTTAATTTTATTTCTTTTTACCTGTACGCTGTTGTTTCAAAGGCATGCTGAAGGAATGACAAGCTGCGAAGGAGTAACCCTTGATGTTTTGTGTGTACCTCAATCCAGTCTAGATTCACTGGGTCTAGCTAACAAACCTCTATTCCCTGCTTGCAGAACCTGAGCCTGATCTGGATGTTGCAACAGCGGCCGCTGCTGTTGTTGCTGGTGTGACTGGGGCTGGGTCACTAGCAAGGGAGGATGCAACTCCGAAGACTTTTGCTTCCATTGAACACTAGCATCACGCCCAATAGGAGACAACTTACCAGAAGATTGCATTTGGCTTACTCCTTGGTTGACTTCTGGCCCTGTCTCGCTGGCAGCAGAATTTATTGGTGGGGTTCCAATTGAATCTAATGACGGAACTGCAACCTTCATTTGAGTAGCACCGGCGGCAGATACCTCTGTGGCATTAGTTAAATTGTTGGAGCCCTGCAGAGACGTGTTACCTATCTGTGAAGTGTTGCAAATATTGCGCTGTTCACTTTGAGGTTCACCAGCTTGCAACTTGTTTGGCGGTTCAGAATTCAGTGAACGTTTCCGTTGCAGAACCCCTTGAAGAGCTGCTTGACTTTGAGGAGTCAACTTTGGCCGCAATTGCACCTGTTGCTGTGGATGCATCAACATTCGGTGGTTGGAAGAACCTACAACTGAGGTTGGAACAGATTGATGGGGCAAATTAGGACCCAATACACTCGATGAGGCAAGACCTTGATTGGTACTGTCAGAATTAGGGGGAATTTGCTGCTTTTTGGATAGAGGCACTTGGCCAGAATTTATCTTAGAATGGGGATGCTGCGGCTGACTCACCTTTTGCTTTGCAGGCTGGGCCAGGATTCCCTGACCTTGCAACAACTGTGTGGCTTGCTCACCTTTCTCTGCAGATTTATTCACTTGATCTGTAGGAAGGCCTTCTGATAAAGAGGGATCAATCTGCATGTTCTGTTGTATCATCGATTTCCCTCTCCCCACGCCCTTCAAAATTTTAGCTTGTTTTTGAGATTCTGACTGCTGGCGCTGTGGAGGATGGAGTCTGCTAGCATTTTGAAGATGCTGCTGCCCTATCTGATGTGGCCTTGGCTTGCTCATTTGAGTAATTAAACTACTACCCCCAGTTTGTGCACTTCGGCCAAGCCCATGGGCCGGAAATGGATGTTTCAGTTGATGCTGTGGCATTGGAGACATTGAGGAAGGGGATGTCAAAGGAGAAAGTGACACTGGTGGAGAAGAAGTCTGTGAAGTGATCTGAGGACTATTCTGCAATGAGGATGGTATAGGAAGATGGGGCTGCGTATGTGAGAGTTGTTGATGTTGCTGTTGTAAAAGCCGCTGCTGCAGGTGCCTCTCTCTAGCTAAACGAATCGCATAAGCTTGATGCTGTGGGCTGGTGGCATGACTGGCCCCTTGAAGATGAGGATGCCGAGGGCTATGCACAAGAGGCTGCTGTGAAGATAAAAGATGTGGTTGCTGATGATGAAGTGGGTGTGAAGAAACAGGTGAGGAGGCAGTCTGGTTAGGGAAAGAGGAACTTGACCCACCAAAAGGAGGGACGCCTTGACTGCTTCCTTGAGAGACCTTTATCTGAAGCTCAGGAAGAATCATTTGCTTCTGAGCTTCCTGATTCGGTGAGGGCTGCAAGAGCAGGATACATATACTGTCATTGAACTCAAAATACTGAGGAGGTGAGAGTTGAAGTATACAAGCAAGGAATGCATCACACTGCAGTTCCGAAAGTCAGATATATGAACTACACCATAAAAAGAGCCAAAATGCAGAAAATTCATGTAAGCAACAATATGAAAATCATAGAAGAGCAAAGTACGTCAGTGGACACTAAAACTACAAGTCTTCAGTATATAAAGGCGGATCTGCTCCCCAATGGATGTCATGAAATCTTAAATTCTCAATGAAAATCATCCAAAGCCGACTGTTTTCACCTTCTCCATACACTGATGTGGCAACAGTTGTGTTTTTTAACGCACAGCCTACCCCTCCTTTGTTCTTCCCAAGGATACCCCCAAGAAGAACACTTTTTTGATGGGCATTAGTTTGTCATTAGTAAATGAACCTGATCAACAACCAATTCATATTGGAAGACATTCTTTTCACATTGAAATGTTCAGGCTGGTCTACTTGAACTTCTTAGATTCACATGTTCTTCAACATGAGATGCAATTGACCCAGCTATCCTGATTCAAGAGTGCATTGACCAGCTGAAACCATGAGTCACACGGAACACTGGTATACTTGCTAGTTAAATAAGCAGCTCAAAGAGCACACTGAATGCACAGAAGTATTGCCTTTTAAATTATACAAAATATCTACCAACGTAACAAATCCTGTCAAAGAAACTCATTTCAGAACTTATTCAGGGAGATGCCTAAAGTCAGGGTTCACTTGTTAAGAAAGTAAAGTGAAACTAAACGTTAGCTAGTGAAATTCCTTGCAGAAAGGAGACCGTGTCTTCACCTACCATTTCATGATGAAGTTTTACAAGCTCGAAGTTGTCATATATGAATGAGTTAATAACTGCACTAACTAGAAGCAGAAAAATAAAAACCACTATTGTTTACTAATGGTCCAACAACACAGATGTTAACCACAAGAAAAGAGCAATTTGTATCCAGAAGACAGAAGTAACTTACCCGTATCATGTGCAAAACATCACGAGGTCTCAACATTGAATTCCCCTGATTTGAGTTCACTCCAGATTGCATATTTACAGTGCTTGGCATTGTTGTCGTACCAGAAGAAAGCATAGATGATGATGCTATTCCCTGAAACCCAGGTCTTGCCATTGCCATACCTCTATTAAGCCCAGACAATGCTCCCATGCTGTTGCCACTGGGATGTGTACGAGCACCACCACTGTCACTGGCTGCAAGGGATCCAGGAGCAGATTTATTGGACTGCATATTTCCACTTGATAACATTTGATTATATTGCTGGGATCTCTGCTGCTCATCAACTGGAAAAGATACAGCTCTCGGAACAGCATATCTACCACCCCGGAAGCATGATTACCCATATCAGCACTTGATGAGGAAATCCCAGGAGCCATTACATAGTTTTAAGCTTAAGCATTCATTACCTGACAGATGCATTTAGTGGACTTGTTGATGAAGGAAAAGTGCTTCCGAGAATCATATTGGTGGATGCTTGCACTCCAGAATTTGCACCAGATGCAGGAAGCACTGATCCTCCACCCTGACTCGAGATAGATAATCCACCTGAGTATGAACCTTCCAATCCAGCAGGAAGAAAGTCTGGACTAGATGGAGCCCGTGGAGGTTCCTCGCACAGATCCAGAGGCCTTCAGTGGACCAGAAGGAAGACAAAACATAAAGAGTTAAAATCAAAGCTACGGCTGGGCCTATTGGGAAAAGGTCAACCTCAGACATGTACTCGAGATAAACTTACGTAAGAAAAGATCCTCCATTCAGATTACTCGGACAAAGTTGGGAAAGCGCATGCATATGAGAATCGTGTGGTTGCTGAATTTGTTTTAGATCATAGTTTTCACCCTACATCAAAAAAAAACTAAACATTATAGCCACTTGAAACACAAGTATATAAAGCAAACATAAAGAGAACAAGAGGTTTACTGATCGTCCATACACTAAAGATATTTGAAAAAAATGAATCCAGCATTCTATTCTCCTCAAATGGTAAATATTTATCTTGTGTAACTATACCCAATTCCCCATAACAAAACAGGATAAGCGAAACTGGTAGAGAATAATCCACAATCTTAATTCTCAAAAAAAAAAAATCCACAATCATAATATGTCGATTTCTTCGCAACAATTTTGATATTTTCTTAATAAGTTTGAAAACTAAACATGACATATCTACCAAGGTTCGAAACCCAGCGAAGCGACACTAGTTGAAGTCTTCCCATCTACTTAAGCCTCAGCACACACACTTATCCCGTGCCTATGCATGTGAGTAGTAGCAAGTAGCTGATGGGTACACAGTTACACACAAATTGGCTCAGACACCATCATTATTGGAAAAATTCACGTCTTTGTCAGAATGTAAAATTTTCCAGCACTTGACAGATTGATTAACCAAAACCCCAGCAGCCCAGGGGTACAAACAAAGGGAAGAAAAAATAGATATTTCACATTTCTAAAAACTTAGGTCTGTGTATCCATTCCACGTGATAAGGCAGAATTACTCATCTCTTAAACTGATCAGGTAAAATGTTTAATCAATTGAAGTGACTCTGCACTATGATTACTATTACCAAATGATTTAATCCACTGACTCCCTCAGTATGTGTATCAACAGTTCTTTAAGGTTCAAAATAATAAACTTAGGCAGTCATACCAAATATTATATGAAGAGCAGACAAAGTGATTGATATCTGTTTTCTGCTTATCAGTTCTCTTTTTAATTCAAATATTCAGTTGCCAAAACAAATGTTTCTGTTTGATTCGGATCAGATAGTTCTTTGGGTGAGCAACCAAACCCGAAAAATCCAACATTCAACTCAACAACTTATAAACATATATCAAACCCAGATGAGGAGTAACTTCTACAGCAAAGTGAGACTACACATGCACTGATCCGTAGACAAATATCATGATGATTAGATAACTATAGAAGTTTCTCCAATTATGATTTATTTTAAGTATAGCCATATCTGGACTATTTTGTAGGATAGATTTCACTTGGACATAAAGATGACCAAATCAGTTTAAGACATTTTGTATGTAAAGTGATTTCCTTTACGCACTTCTATACAAAATGTCAAACTGGAAAGCATCACATCATGACTTAATTTCAATCATCGTAGTCAAAGGTTTTAAAAACCCGTGACAGCATCTAGAATAACAGTATGGGAAGTAACTGTTCGGACAACTTTCTGAGAGTCTTTTAGAAGAAATGTTGAGACAAATAAATGTCCAAAAATAGCTGTAGTTTATTTTCTGAAGATTTGAAAGTACTTTATGAGTAGAAGAAGAATTCTTCTTTAGGGAAAATCCGCAAAAATAACTTCTTCGATTTCAAAAAACTATTTGCAAAAGAGTTCTTACAAAAACTGAAACAAACTCGTTTCCGGAGAACCTGCTTGAAAGATTTTTTTTTATTTTTTTTTAAAAAAGGAACTCTACAGACAAGGGCCACCTTTGACTCCAGAGTTTGTAATTAAAAGTTCTAAAACTTGTGACACATCTAGATTATTCTTATTTTGTGAATATGCCAAAGTTCCAAAGATATTTGGTGCTTCTTTTTCTGTAGCACAACATCAATTCATCGAAGTCTGCACCCAAGGCAGGAGTTTACATGCTATATGAAAGACACCATGCCTTCTCCTTGATTTTTTTTTGAAAATGGTAACGATGTATTATATCACAAAAGTACATGGGTTGTACTCAAACCTTATATACAGATGCACTCTAGACACTCCTACTCTATTTCTATATTGAGTCTAAAACGTCAACTATAGAGACAGTGTCATTTGAGTATAATTGATTACACCAAAAACATAACAACAAAATGCAGTTTAGTTTAACATCCTGCACACTATTTTCTATGCCTTCAAAACATCTGGAATTCCTTTCTTTCCAGATTGCCCACCATATTGAAGCAGGGATAATTCTCCATCTAGTTCTGTCTTTTGCAAGGGCACCTGCCTCCTCCCAGCTGTACAAGGCCTCAGTAACTCTCCTAGGCATAGTCCAGGATATGCCTTTAAGGCTCAAGAAAATCCTCCAAAGCTGCCGGGTGTATTTGCAGTGTAGAAATAGATGGTTTATAGTTTCTAAGGTTTCCCCACATAAGAAACACCTAGAGCATAAGGTTATCCCCCTTTTCATTACATTATCCTGAGTCAGGGCAGCTTCCTTAGCTAGCAGCCAAATAAAGCATGAGACTTTGTGTGGGATTCTACACTTCCATACTTGTTTCCAAGGCCAGATGGGACTCTGCTGGCTTGATTCATCCATCAGCCTGTAAGCTGAATGCACTTTGAACTCTCCTCTATTGTTGCCTTTCCACCAAAGCATATCCTCATATGCCTGAACTAAAGTCCAGTAAAGTGACCAACCAAGTTGAGGAATTCTGCCAACCTCATCACTTCCCAGTCATTTGGTTCTCTCCTGAAGATGAAATTCCACCCTTGTGGTGTCCATAGTTCTGCAATAGTTCTTTGTTGGAACATTGCCAGATTGTAAATATCAGGGAAAAGAGTTTCCAGGTTACCTTTCTCATGCCATTCATCCTTCCAGAATTTGATTTTGTTCCCATTCCCCACTTTCATCTTGAATTTGGGTTTAACTTCCTCCCATAATGCTCTTATGGATCTCCATAAACTGATCCCATAACGTGTGGTCGCAATCTTAGTCATCCAACTATCTTGATTCTCATATTTGGCACCTATCACTCTTCTCCAAAGTGTTTGGTTTTCATTTGAGTATTTGCACAACCACTTCATTAAGAGTGCTTTGCCATGTAGCTCCATATTCTTTATTCCCAGACCACCATTCTTCTTTCCAGTTGTCACTGCATTCCATTTTACTAGATGAAAACCTCTATTCTCTTTGTTTCCTTGCCACAAGAACTTCCTTCTTATGCTGTCTAGTCTTTTAGTGATCCCTGGTGGGATGGGAAATAGAGACAGCATGTAAGTTGGGAGAGCATCTAGGACTGAGTTTATGAGGGTCAGTCTACCCCCTCTTGACAAGTACTGAGTTTTCCATCTGGCCAGCTTCTTCTCACACTTCTCTATCACACCATTCCAAATTTCTAAGGACTTGGATTTTGCTCCCAATGGCATACCCAAATATGTTGTAGGTAGAGTACCTACTTCACCCCCTAGAATTGAAGCTAACAATTCTATGTTGTTGACCTCATTGATAGTATACATAGAACTTTTAATCCAGTTAATGTGCAACCCGGATACCCCTTCAAACAGCACCAGGATCACCCTTAAGTATTTCAGTTGGTCTTCCTCAGCTCCACAAAAAATCAATGTATCATCTGCATACTGAAGATGTGTCACCTCCAAGCTTTCTGTATTTTCTCTAGCCACATCAAAACCTTTTATCCATCCTCTCATATTTGCTGTCTTGAGCATATTATTCAGCCCCTCCATAGTAATTAAGAACAAGAAAGGGGACAATGGATCACCCTGCCTGAGTCCTCTTTGAGTTTGAAAAAACCCTGCAGGGGACCCATTAATCAGAACAGAGAAGCTAACTGTAGAAATGCAAAAGCTAATCCAGTTCAACCATTTTTGTCCAAATCCCATCATCTCTAAAATCTTCAGAAGGTACTTCCAATTCACATGATCATATGCTTTTTCTATGTCCAGCTTGCATAGAATGCCAGGTTTCTTCTGCTTATTCCTGGAATCTACAGCTTCATTAGCAATCAACACTGCATCCATAATTTGTCTCCCTTTTATAAAAGCCATTTGCTGTGAGTCCACCAGTTTGTCTATCACAACTTTCAACCTTTCTGTGAGAACTTTGGAGAGTATTTTGTAAATGCTCCCTATGAGGCTAATTGGTCTGTAGTCCCTTAACTCATTGGCTCCTTTTTTCTTTGGAATGAGTGCAATGAAGGTAGCGTTGAAACTCTTCTCGAAGACTTCTTGCTCATAAAAGTTTTGAAATGTGTCCATGATGTCTTTCTTCAGTACATCCCAACACTTGATGAAGAAACCCATTGTGTACCCATCTGGACCAGGAGCCTTATCGGCTGCACATAGCTTTAGGCAATTTAGAACTTCATTCTCCTCGAATCTGCCTTGCAGGGACATTTTTTCCTCTTCAGTCAACATTGGGCATTCAACATTATTATAAGAAAGTCTCCATTGATGTGTTTCTCTATACAGGTTCTTATAATATGCTATTATCTCCCCTTCAATTCTGCTTTTCTCTTGAGTAACCTCTCCTTGTATCATGAGTTGATCTATATTGTTATATCTCCTGTGAGCATTTGCCATTTTGTGGAAGAATTTGGTGTTCTTGTCTCCCTCCTTCAACCATAGTACTCTTGATTTCTGTCTCCATGAAACTTCCTCTTTCTTGACTAGCTCTTCATACTCAAGTAAGATTGCAGCCTTTTTTGTCGTTTCCTCCACAGTGAGAGTTCTATTTACCCTTTCTGTATCTAATTCTGCTAACTGCTCTAACAATCTCCTTCTTTGACTGCCCAGATTTCCACCCTCTTCTTGTTTCCATTCCTTTAGCTTAAGTTTCAGTGCTTTAAGTTTGCATGCCAAAACATAATCAGGTCTTCCTGTGTAACTGAAGGAGCTCCACCACTCTCTAACTCTATCCACAAAACCTTCTGACTGCAGCCACCAATTTTCAAACTTGAAGTAGCTTTTATTCCTCTCCCATTGAAGAGGAATCTGTTTCAAATTGTTGAAGGTATCATCCCATTCTTTAGAAATCATGATTCTATCAATTCTGGAGGCTGCCTCCTGTTGATCTCCCTTAAACCATGTGTATGCAGCATCTTCTAATTGCATGTCAACTAATTCCATGTCCTCTATGAAATCAGAAAACTCTCTCATTCCCTTAGTTCTTCTGTTGCAGTTCTTCTTCTCAGATATGTACCTAGATACATTGAAGTCCCCACACATTGCCCAGGGTCCCTCCATCAACCCCCTTACTGAGCTCAATTCTTCCCATACAAGTCTCCTTTCCTTGTAACAATTAGGAGCATACACTCCAGATATATGGCAGCTAAAATTCTGGGTTTGTGATTCAAATTTACAAGTAATGGTGTAAGAACCAATGCCTTCTCCTTGATTGATGAGCAGACTTTTAGTAAAACAATTGAAAGCGTATAAAATAACAAGTTTTCAAGGATAAATATCCCAAGTACCTTCAGAATGGATATACAATTGTAGGTCAATTTGCATGTTATGAATCTTAGGTCACTTCGCATGTTATAAAATCCTATGCAAGTTCTCAAGACCAAAGTCAATTGTGCTAACACCTCATTTTTTTTAGTTTCCAAAAGAGATTAAACAGTTCAACCTTCATAACAAAAATAAAACTAGGAGCTCAACTAACTAGACTTCTGAAAGGACAGCAGATCATATTGTACATATTTTGGACATTAAAGGACCAAGACTATGGCAGAGAATTGACTAAAATATATCATATCACCTTTTGTAACCCTATGATGCCGAGCAATGGTTGCTAAAAAAGCGAAACTGGCAGACTAGGAGTGTTAACATACCCAACACGACCAAGCAAGAAAAAATTTATGCATAAATGTTAGTGAAGAGCATACCTGAGTCTTCCGTAAAAGATATTTTTTTCCAATCAAGATGATCTTCTCAAAATGAGATTTGAGTGTGTCCTCTTCCATTGGTCCCTGCAAACGCTGAAACAGCTGTCTGGCACTTCCCTGCAGATGTTGATTAAATTATACTGATTTACGTGATAAAAAACTTGAGCCCAAAGAAACAATGGAAGCTAACGAAAGTTGAACCTTCGGAATGCCTGGTAATGTTGAAGGATATGGTTGAGAAGATCCTGAATCTTCAGCACTATCAGCGCCATCACCAGTAGTTCTGTCCATAAGTACTTTATGGCGTTCCTTGCATTCATTCGGCTTGCGATATATACACTGCATGTATTGAACATGAATGGTTAAAAGCAGTCAAAAGCTAAGTTGCACGGACTCTTCACTTTCGATGCCGCACCCGTGTCGGATTCTCCAAAAATACACTACTTTTGGAGAATCCGACATGCACCCATTGACTTTTTTGAAGAGTCCGAGCAACATAGGTCAAAAGGGCAATAAAAAGCTACTATAAAAAGAAAGATTAACACAATACAGAGCATTAAACTGGGATAAAAGCGAATTTTGTGAGAGGTCTAGCTAAAAGATGGAATGGAAACGCATAACTACCCCTCACCTTGAATTGCAAGGTACTGTTGATGGCATCACTTACAAGCTCCCAGTTTGGACCCATGTCATGCACGAGGACAACAAGTGCCTAATTTGAAGTCAATTTCATTTAAACGCATGCTAGCCAAAAGAACTATGGTGGAGAAGATGCAAAAGAAGGTCCATATTGTATGGCATAAGAAACCAACCTGTTCCTCAAATAGTGACCATGGACTTCCTGAACCTGCCTGTCCAGCAGTCATCTGTATGAGATTATAGAAGATCAAATTTTGTTTTTTAGATACGATAAAATTCAATTTTTTTTATAAGCTAAAACATCAAACTAGCATTCATTCAAACAAAAAGGCGAAGTAAACAAAGGAAAGAGATTCTAGCTGAGATAAATTTAAGTACCTTCAAAGTTTTGGCTTTCCTATTCCTGTCCCTTCCACTAAGCATCCTCATGAGTTTATTTGGGTTGGACATGTTACTCATCTGGGAAGCAACTGGAGATGGAATAGATCCACCAATAGGGGCATTATTCTCAAAAGAATTTTCAAATGATTGCCTCAGCATCTTTGGCTTCTTTGCGATATGTTGACCAAATAAACCTTCAAAAAAAAAAAAAAGGCATCCCTTAATATGACAAGAAACACACTCCATCTCGAGCTCTAAAGCCAATGCAAGTTAGAATAAGCTATACCGCTGCTACCGTTTGATTCAAGTTGATGGCTCTCGAATCTCTTTCTGGAATGATCCTTCTGAAACCAAACAATTCATGATGAATTCAACAAGTAAAACATTAAAAGCTATGTTGCACAGATCCTCTAAAAGAATCCGCTATACCTGTGTGGATCCTTTTAAAATGCATTATTTTTGGAGGATTCGATATGGGTGTGGAAGCATGGCAGCATTTATGGAGGATCCAAATAACATGGATTGAATGTTATATCAAATACATATAGACCATCAAGTAAATACACTAAAACGGAATCTGGTTAACTTATGAATAACTTCTGATCAATATGAATGACTAGAAATCATATGGTATGGCCCTCCAACAAGGATTCCATGGTAAAAGAGAGAATAAAACCAATATTCAGAGATATCAATACAACTGGTGTATAAAATATATGTTCCCCAGCCATTTGCAAAGGCCTACGGCTAACCTTGCTTTGTCTGGAGAATCCAGGTATGATTATGCAAGACAATAGCTCATTCTAACTCCTTAAGATAAATGTAAAAAAAAAAAAACTAATCAGGAAAAGATAAAATGTGGCACGAATGTCATTAAACTACAATGATCCTCCCAATACCCTAAAAGAGGAATACGAAGACGCATAGTGATACATCTATACCACGACAGATTAGGGGAAAAAAGGTAGTTAGTTCAAAGTTGCGCAGAAACTTAGGAAAAAGAGAACAAGATTGAAAAAGTGATGACAAAAAGGTTAAGCAATAATTTACAATATTAACAGAAAAAAACTGCAGAAAGGAAGAACAGGATTGGAGCACTACGGCAAAAGAAAGAGACTCAATTACAATCTTATTTTTAGACTGCTATTGGTAGATTATTTCCTAATGGAAGTCTGACTAGCAAATTTAATATCATCACATTTCAGCACATTACTGAGCCACAATGTGGAAAAGGGAAAGAAAATCACCTGGTTGATTTGATAATTTGAGTCAACCTGCCATCGCTGCCCATATGAAGAACCCTGCACCAAAGAGAATGCAAACAAGAGCTCAGTCTTAGAAAGGTGCAGATTGCTATAATTCAAATTCCTTAATTTATCTTCAGAGACATAGCAACATGTCAAGTACCAGAAGCTTTGCTTTTTTCTTCTTTTTAGGTTTTGATACTTCAGCAGAGTCAAATAGTAGGTGTTTTTCATAGTCACCCACGGATTCAACTTCCAAGCTATTCATATGTGATCCACCTTGCAATGTACTCTGATCATCCTGAAATGAACCAGTATCACCACTTGAAGCATCTGTTTTGATTGGCAACTGAACACATCCAGCTGTTGTTGCACCGAAGGGACTAACGACTCTCTGCCTAGAAGCAGTACGCACACGCTTGGTTGGAATAGACACATTAAGAGTGCTAGCTGGCCGTTTCCCCAGCAGAACAGATTGATGACTGCCAACTCTATTTTCCATGCACTGTGTAAATTGTATACCAGCACCAACGTCATATGGTCTGCCACTGTAACCCTTCAGGAGGATCTTCCGTGTCTTCTGGGGAAATCTTGACGATTTGTTACCTTCTAAGGCAACTGAACGATCATATGCACTTGTTTCTCCTTCATCCACTTCATATGCACAATCTTAAGATCCAAAGTATGCATACACAAACAGATTGGTCAAGAGATGCGATCAACTAGAACAAGCAGGAGACAACCACCAAAAATACAAAAACTAAAAATAAAGAAAGACACCTGTAACTGCATCACATGCAGAGGTCTCCACCTCCTCTTGCATACCATTACCTGTCTTCTGGAATTTCAAAGAATACACCAGCATCAACAAGTGTGATAAAACATATAAGCATACAGCTACAGCAAGCATAATCCTTTGAAGGGTACAAGATTGGATCGTAAACACCACCATAACAAGATAAAAACATAAAAGCATAAAGCTAAAGCTAGCATATCCTTTCAATTTTATCTCTTAACAGTTTACAGTTGCTGGAATGGTGATGCTTGTATTGATGAGTATTGTCACACTAACTCATTCATGTAAGATGTTGCAACCCCAGAGTAGCAGTCTCAAAAACAGATATTACAACCAGAATAACAAACGCACGTTCAATGCATGCAGTGGACAAAGCTTACCAAGTTTGGGCCTTGAGAACTAATCACATATTGCCAATGTCCAAGAAGTACATGCAAAATTAAATGTCTAAGATGCTGAAGCTTTTGCAATTCATCAGAATGTCAACTGGAAGAAAGAAAGGCAGAAAACAAACTACCTTTCTCACAATTGATAGCCTAAGTGTAGAAAAACCAACCATCAAAGCTGGCAAGATTAAGCTGATCTTATCTTTTTTTGTTTTCCCTTTGATAATCCTGACCTTTTTTGTTTCTTGATCAGGTAAACAGTTATATTAATCAAAAGGCCAAAAGCGGCCGTATACAAGAAGTATACCAAAAAGTAAACGTCATACAAAATGATATGGTTCTCTACAAAGGACACTCAATCTTCTATACATCCCGGAACTACATGGGTGCACCAAAAATAAATGACGAATCAGAGGCTACTCCTCAACTGCCCAAAACTCATTTCTACCCCTTTGAAAGCCCTCCTATTTCTCTCACTCCAGATGATCCATATCAACGCCAAAGGGACACAGGTCCTTCCAGCTATCCAATAAAACAACAGGTCCTTCACAAATCTAGGCATCACCCAAAAAATACCAAACCAGCTAAATATATCCCACCACAATCTTAAGGCCAGGCTGCAATGTAGTAAAACATGATCTACATCCTCACCCGCCACATTGCATAAGTAACACCAACTGATGCGCACAACCTTTCTTTTCCTAAGGTATTCGGTCGTCAAGATTATCCCTCTAGCAGCTCACCATATAAAAAAAGATGAGGTAGATTCCTTAAGAAATATCAAAAGGATTTAAACCAAGATCTTGACCACAAACCTAAAAGACAATAAAAGTAAACAAGGAGTATTTTTTTTTATTTGCTACATGGAAAACAAGGAATAGTTATTTTCTTGAAACATACCACCAGAGCAAGAGATCGCATTTCCTCCTGTTGATGCTATTAGCCTATTACCAGTACAAGGTACTTCACAATGCATATTTTTCACAAACCGTGGTGTGGTGTAATGCCGACACTAAATTATCAAAAACTAACTTTATCCAAAGCTATTATATTAACTTCCTTCAAATGAGAAGTATACACAGTAAATGCAAGACCACAAAAAGAGCCAACTCAAGAATACAGATCTAACTTGGGTTCCCTTACTCCAAAGACCAATTTTTCCCCAATACATAAACTATCTTATTCAGCAAACCTCATTTCATTAGTCAACTGTTCATTTTAAGAAGTGTGGCACATCAAAAGATCAAAGAAAGCAAGTATATTACATTTCCCCCCTCTGTCCCCCTCTGTCCCCCTCTGTCCACTCATTACTTTAGGTATGGGCATATAGAAAAACTCGTCCTTAATGATGGTTATCAAACAACACTAAAAATGGAGGATGACTCCATCCAATACCAATTATGGTCAACTAGAGTACCCAAGCGACGTTCTTACAACAAAAATGTGTATGAGTTCAGCTGATTTCCCTTCCTGAAAATGCCTTGGATAAAATAAAGTTGGATAACTGATGTGATACGCTCATACATATATATACACAAAGGTTAACCCACTGTTATGGTTGGAAAGTATAAGTTGCTAGTCAACTACTCAGAAGATGTAAAGGTATAGCTGGCAAAATTATTATGGTCTATATGCTTGCCTCACAAAGTTGAACATGAGATTCGATAGATTTTCTGTAAGCATCCACTGCTCCAAGCAGAACAGGATAGAAGAGGTTCTCCTGCATGAAAGATTGTGAAGATCAATTAGAAGGATAAGCTAATAAAACAAAGAGCGATAAGTACAACCCCAAGAAGGAATGGATTGAAGCCTCAGAAAAATGTTCAAAATATTTTCATATCACGTCAAAACAAGAGTTAAAGAGATAAGTAGAGCACAATAAGAGAGGGGAGATTCAAGATTAACATGTAAACACGTTCAAACCTCTGTCAAATGGTCCTCCAGAGATGTGTCCATATTTCCCCAGTCACATATCCTGTCTGGAGTCAATGGAGCCTCAGCTTGATTTTTTGGAACATATGAGTCATTGTACTTCAGAAATCTTATGGCATATTCCCTAATGGCATTAGTGTAATCCTTTTTAGGTTTTGCAAGCTCCATTTTTTGGCTTTTTACCTGCCACAAAATATGAAATCAGCATAACAATGACCAAATGTATCCCCTTCCATCTCTTCAACTGGAAAAACAAAACACAAAGGAACTTCTAGAAGTTCAACATTCACTCTAATTTTGGTTTAGACAAGATGAAAAACTAAGAGTGTAGATGATCAAACCAAAAGCCTATCCCAACTAATATAAATTTCATTGGTCCTTAAATCAGAGTATATCTTCTCCTCTAGCCAAACAACTTTTAATATACAAACCCAAATTTAGTTCTGCCAATTAAAATGAAGGAACTTTATGTAAGATTTACATGGTAAGTAAATCAAAAAGTTTTGTATCCTTGGTCAAATCCTACATAATAGCATACTGAAACCAGATCTCAGCATTTAAAAAGGCAAGGAAATATTCATGTGGATTCTATCATCACACTTTCTATTTTATGGATGTACATGAAAAGCATACATAATTGGGCATGAAGAGATTCCCCTATAGAATGTAACCTAAATCTGCTTAAAGCAACAACAACATACCCAGTGTATCCCACAAGTGAGGTTTAGGGAGGGTAGAGTGTACGACCTCACCCCTACCTTGGAAGGCGGAGGAGTTGTTTCTGATAAACCCTCGGCTCAAGGAAAAAAGAGCCGAGGATTGGCCTAACAGACATAAGCAACTAACCACGAGATAACAAAGACCAGACATATGTTTTCCCCTCCATAGTTAACAATCTTCCTTAGAAACACAGAGACTGGTGGAAAGAAAACAGAATAAATTAGGATTTTGTAGAATTACTCTGTATACCTCAACAGAATGCCAGAAATCCATGACATATTTGGCCACGTTGTGAGCTACCGTTTTTTGCTCCCAACTACAATTTCGTTCTTGGAATCTCAACCGTGAACTAAAAGCAACTTGGTGGCATATTTGACCTGCAGCAGTAATCTTCCAGAGACGTTCCTACAGGAAAAGATATTCTAAATCAGTTAAGTGCTAAATCTAGAAAGACATATTGAAAATACTATTTCAGAATCAAAAGAAACTAAATCATGTTTCAATGATTCAAGACTGTGTGTTTAGATAGATAGCGACAAAAGCAGAAAGGGAAAAAGAGACATTAAAAGGCAAATATCTACTAAACTCACACCTGAGCAAAATCATTTGCCAGCCAAACCATTTCTTCAAGTACATAATACCACTGGGATTTTCGACCATTTTCCAGCGGACAGGTTACAGCAGACAGTTCTGCAATCCTTTTACGCTTCGCCTGTTTGTTACATTACATTAGATCTACAAGGTCAAATAACAAAGCCATAGCAACATTTAAGTAAGCTAAATGTGGATGTGAATTATTTCGAAGGCCAAAAGAACAACCTCTATAATCTGTGCCTCTTTCAAGATTGAGTCTTCATCACCCTGGATCCTAGGTGTTTGTCCCTCAGGAGCCAGGTTTGAAACTCTAGTCTGCGATACACACTCAGAGTGCTCTGGTATACAGGTATCAATCATACCCTGAATTCCAACATTGCAAACATCTTGGGGGTTGGGATCTTCACTTTTAAGCACAAAACATTTTCTTGTGATTTCTAATTCAGATGGGCCTACTTCTTCCATTCTTTCCGTGATAAGTTTATCTTTTATCTCACTTTGCAAATTAGATGCAGTACTAACAAGTTGTTTTGGTGACTTGGCCACACAACCATTACTTTGGTGATTCCCGTGACCAGAATTAGGATTTTCATTGTTCAAATCACTATTCATGTCAACTTCAATCTCGTTCTTTACTTTAACATCACTTCCAATAACTGCCATCCCATCTGGCACTACCAGTTGTCCGTTTAAGTTACCGTTGGAATCCAAAATATTCAGGTTGGTACACATTTCACTATCATTATGCCCATCTAAACTTAGACTAGTCTGGGTGCAAGAAGACTCTGAATCTAAACCCTTTGCGCCCAAGGCCGCACCACTACTTTCAGCTTCATTTGCGAAGCTTTTCTTATAGCCTTTTCGACTACCGAACCCATTCATTAGGCTGGAACTATTTTCAACTTCTCTTTCAGTGGTATCTGGCTGACAATCAAGACCAGCAGAACCTACCCTTTCCTTTACCTTTGGCACTTGAGGCTTTTCAGGAGCTTGCTGAATAGACATTTTCTGGACACAAGTGAGTGATTTCTGATTATGTTGGTTATCGAGCAAACCTCTAGAAGCACTAGCATCAGGAACAGTGTCCAGCATATCATCTTTCTTAAAGTCAGTAGTTGACTCTGCAGCTTTAACACCATCTACTTCTAAGTCCAGCTGATTATCAGATGGCATATTCTTGAGAGCCATACCACCATTTGGACTAAGAGTCTGTGCAATGTTCAAGGAAGAGTTCTGACCCTTATCTAAATCAGAAATAAGTCCTTTCACATCTTTGGGAAAATGTTGTGAAGGCAAAGATGTGTCATGACCACCACGAGCTATATCAGATGAACTTGATCTAGCACTGTCACGATTTGGTCGCAGCCTGTATCTTCGCTTGTATGCCTTTTTAGGGATGCCAAAAGCAGTAGACTTACCTAATTCTTTTGCATTTTGACTTTCCTCAAACTTAGAGGACTGCCCTGATGGAGTAACATTGCTCCTACTGGGATGTCTATAGCCCCTATCACTACCAACAAACTTGTTTTCCCCATCAAACAGCATGAGATTGTCAGCACTGTTGGGTTCACAAAGTTGAGGAGCCGCAGGTCGACCACTACTTTCAACTGAGTCTCCACGAGCTGAAGTGGTAACTGCAAAACTACCTTTTATTTCACTGCAATGCAAAAATAATAATAAGACAACTGTAACAAACACAGATAAGAAAAAGTAACACAACACCTGAGAGATTACCTGGTCACAAACTGATCTGGATGTTTATCTGTCAGTGAGGTGGACTGAACACTAAATGAAGCAGCATCCACAATTTTGAAATTCAGGGGATCGCCACCCTGCAATTTGAAGTATCAAATCATGTCAAAGGCACAAGTAAAGAATATCCAAACATCTAACAAGAATTAAACTGCCTTTCATACTTCCTCTAGAAATTCTAACTGTCTTTTCGTTTCATGTTGGCCACTGCACTCCTGCCTGTTAACAAGAAGAAATCTCACCATAAGTTTAGATAGAGTACTTTTTACAATCCCAAAACTTAACCTAGCAGGTTGAAGAAGCAGAGAATGCTAGGATTACCTTAGCTCTGCTCGAACCTTCTCAATTGCAGTTGTGTGCGGAGAAGTTTTGGTACCAATACCCACTCCGCCTTCAACAAATCCTCCCATGGAATCAATCCCGGCATTGACTATAACATCAGATCCAACACTACATCCATGCATTCCCTCCTTAAAGCTTCAGGGTATTACCCTCCAATAACATAATCCTCAATCAAATACCTACAAGCAAGAAAATAGTTAAGACACCATCAACAACAACAACATACCCAGTGAAATTCTACAAAGTGGGATCTGGGGAGGGTAGAGTGTACGTAAACCTTACCACTACCTCGTGGAGGTAGAGAGGCTGTTTCGGAAAGACCGTTGGTTCAAGATATCATCCATGAAATAAAATAACACCAACGGAAACAACACTCATATCAGTGCATATGACCAAAATTGTAAGCCTTCTTTGGGTATCAAAAGGGAAAAGACTCGAATTAAAAATTGTTTACAGTTAAGAATGTGTATTAGAAAAATACATAAGCATGGCCCAATGCATTTCCTAGGACATACAATCACAGTGCTGTTTTTTCCTTCACGTTTCACTTGTTTAACTAACAAGTTTTTAAGTCAATAAGAGAAATGTTCACACTCATGAAATTAACAAACCCTTTGAATGTACCAAGAAAAGCAATAACGTCAAGACTACAGATAAATTGCCTTAATTTGTTAATAGATTTTCTAAGCAATTGCTTAAACACTGGGGATCATAGAATTTACTAACTGGTCAAACAATTGCTCTAAGGTGCAGACTGGCATAAGCAATAAATCCCTATACATCATACCTAGCACATTCAGTTTTTAATCCCAAGATAAATGGAAGTGTCGGCGGAAGTGCTTATTTAAGCTAAAAAAAAATTGTGTTCGTAAATCCACTATAGATTTGGACAGACAGTTGAATTCTTATCTTTGATCCGCTTATCATCCCAAAATACCACGTTTTCCAAGGAGGGATAAAAATCTAACAATAAGTTTCAGAAGGAATCACAATTATAGCAGATTTATGACAATATGGCATGATACTTGGTCGCCAAACACATAATAACAATATCAACTCCTATGGACTATCTACAGCTAAATATTTTCTCTTTGGTGGTGTTGGGAGGGGGAAAGCAGCACATGACCACATGCAAGCAAGAGACAATATTCATGGGAAACAAATCGTTGGGGTTAAAACTACACAAGGCATAGCAGCTTATGCTGGATAACTAGACATATGGCAGGGGAAGAAGAAATAACAGATCACCTAAAACTGAAGGAGAAATAAAATAAAATAAAACATAAAATAAGATCCTAAATGTGCATATTCTCTAACCGTTTTCCTTTTTACACTTTCTATAAACAAGACAAAAGAGAGAGCATATGGGTGCACGTGCACTTACATAGATTTGATTGGTTATAGCTGCAGTTCACATACATAGATTTGTTAGGTTATAGTTTCAGTCCATAGATATCAGTAACCATTCATTCTACAAAACAATTATATCTCAATTTCTCAAGTGCAGCTATAGGAAAAAGCTCATTCCTGCATGATTGGACAGTAAAGCAGAAACTTTACAATCGTAACTTCTAAGACACGAGAAGGGAGCATCTTTCACGCACTAGTCGCTACTGTTCGTATCTCTCTCATTTTCTTGCAAGCACACTCATGTTGTGATCAGCAGCTTCAATATATCGGATAAAGTCCCACGAGAAAGGAAACCTCATGGAAAACAAAGCATCACTTACCAACATGCACAGCAACAATAAATTATCATATTAAATTAAGCTGTGTCTAAGAACCTGTGTATGGAAAGCACTGAACATACAAACTTCCCTAACAATTGAAGCAAAATGCACAGCCACAGATGGAAAATTCTGGAACTTTACATTTCCCAGTTAACAAACAAAAGCCCCAAAAGAAAAAACAATTTGTACCACTTGTATGAAATCTAGGGTTTGCACGAAAATGAACAGAGACCAAATTCTAGGGTTTGTAATGCTTGTTAACCAAAATCAATACCTGAATTGCAAATAGTTACACCCGAATTGCAGATGGGGCTGGCAATGGATCGCCCCAAATACTTTCTTCAATTTCTAGGGTTTTGGTTTGATGCAAGGTACCTCAATTCAAAGCGGGACACATTTGCCCTAGAAATTGAGAAGCCATGAAAGAAATTAAACTTTTCTACAAGGTCCTTATCCTCTATAAACACATGAATACATATGTGATCATTGAAAATGCTCCCTCCTGGATCGTCTTCTCCTTCGTTTTTCTTCTTTTTCTCTTCTATTCGTCCTCGCAGAGTAGTGGGCTGGGTATTCAATTTCGGGTCAATTTGGGCCCTTTTTTTTTGCCTCCCTAAATTTATATGAATTCACAAACACAATGTCCTTCTACACTAACTATTCTCTAATTCCTGTTCTTCCTTTCAAATTTTGGGTATAGCATAATATCATTTCACTTATAATATAAAATAATATATATAGATGGATGGTTTGATAAATAGTACATTTTTATTTATTATAACGCGTCGATGATCTTATCTGCATTTAACTATTTTAAATATAACGCTTCAATGGTCTTATATGTATCTGTCCTGTTGGTCTTATCTGCATCTTAACTATTTAGGAAATAATGCTCCGAAGGTCTTATTTGTATCTTGACTATTTAGGATATAACTCCCCGATGGTCTTATCTACGTCTTAAGTATATTATATTATACATTTCGTGTAAAAATGTTTTTCAATTTCTCATTTTGATTGGCTTACATTTTATGAAAAAATGACTTTCAAATAGACTTATTTTCCCTTCACCACCCGATTCGACACATGACCCTGACTCGGTAACCAACTGTCTACTCCAATATGAGACCCGACTCTTGGCCCCAACCAGGGAATGATAATATTGATATGAGACTTGACTCTAATTTAGACCCCGACCCTCTATTCAACTTTCGATTCTAGATTTAACCCTAGACTCGAGACACAACTCTAACTCATACTTGGAACCCAACTTTTGAATCTTGATCTGGGATTTGTCTCCCAACATCAACTCGGGGACCTAATACTAGAGATTCAACTCTCGACTCTAATCGAGGACCTAACTCTCAACCCCAAATCAGACTCTGAATCAATATGTGACCTTATTTCTGACTCTAATATGAGACCCAACTCTCAACCACAATCCAAAATTCTGGACCCAACTTTCGTCTCGGGATCCAACATTCAATTCTCCTCTAGGATTCGACATCCAAATCTGATCTTGGACTCAACCTTGATCTCTATTTGAAATCTGTTTTTCGGTATTTACACCCTATCTAAGACTTGACTCTTTGACTCCAATTCAAGATCCCAAATTTGACTTCCGACTTCCAACTTGCCTCGAGACCCAATCCTGACTCGGAATGGACCCAATCCTACTTGAGGTCAAGGTCGAACATTGGCTCATGATCATGAGTCGGGGGCTAGTGATATGCAAAGGTTTGATTGAAAATCAAGTTTTGATTTAATGTCGGGGGTAGGATCGTGTCTCAAGTCGATGTAAGGGGCCAGGTTGAGTTGGGATCATAACAAGTATTCGGGTCCGTGTTAAAGGGGGGGGGGGGGGGGGGTT
>NW_006239073.1:276869-279939 GCF_000226075.1 Solanum tuberosum | reverse complement strand
TGGGGGGGGGGGGGAGGGTCTAAGTTAAGTGTCATATTTACCTAGATTATATTTAAAAATGCTCCTAAAACGATATTTTATTCTTACTAACCAAACACCATAAAATAAGTGATTTATTTTATTCTAAAAACATTTTCCTTTCATATTAAACAATACTCGCGTGTTCTTCTATAGTAACTATTCTCCTCCTCCTCTAAAATTTTGATGGTATAACATAACATCATTTGATTTTATAATCGTTTCGTTATTATAATATCATATCACTTTATCCGCACCTCAACTATTAACCTTGATAGAAGTTATAATCTGCTATTTTAATATCTTCACTCGATTCATAGATCATGTCTGCTCATTTACATCATCAATATAACTATATTACCCCATAATATGTTTCTATGTTTGTGTCTAAACTCTAACTATTAAACTCTAACATTGAGTTGTAGCAGATATCCACAAGTTCAAACTAAGCCACCACTTAGCCAATCCAAATCCTTTGATCAATATATATTTGTTTCCTACAATGTGATTACCATATAAATTAACACTAAACATAGTTCTTATTTCTTCAAGTCTTTCAAATTAAGTATATTTAATAGCACATAAAAACAGGGGAAAATAGTTAAAATTAGTCTTCAACTATGACCGAATTTGCAATAACACATTCATACTTCACATGGAACTAAGGTGGAAGTACTTATTTCTTTGCCTAATAGAAGCAACGAATAATACGGATATTCATATATTTCTTTCTCCATCAGATGCAAGATTTTCAGAGTAAGAGTAATCACAAGAGGAAATTTCACTGCAGATGAAGACACAAATCAAAGGTACAAAAGCCAAACATACATGCCAGACACTTGAAATGACACGATGAACAAGAATCTATAACTCATGCCCCCTTTTTACTCATTTCCCAACTATTTCAGATTTGTCTATGTTCCATCCATCTCCCGCCTGTGCTGCTTTCTTTTTCGCCTTCTCTTGAAGTGCCTTTGCATCCCTGATGAAATATTGAACACAACATCCATGTCAGGAACATGAATTAAGCAATTTTGGCATATAACAAGTAAGGTTCAACCTTTCTCGTCGTTGTTCAGGGGTTAATCCATCATGTTTAGGTGTCTTGGACTTGTGGTTTCCCCTGGCTTGTGCCCTTTCACGATCTCGGTCTCTCTGGTTCCCGCGTTAGCTTAAGTTAAGACCAAAACAGGCAGTGATCAAATTGAAGTATGACAACATCGATCTTACCAAAAATAAAATCTTACTTTTGGAAATCAAAGCTGAAGATAAGGTCTCAGGCTGAGGCAAACGCACAATTGAATGATTGATGCTTTGTATTGGATTACAGGTACATACATGTTCAATGTCGAAAACACTGATTCAGTTAAACGGTTTAATATAGGCTGCTGCATTTGCCTCTAATTTCAAATTTTATCAGCATGAGAGATTACTTTAGAGTTTAGACAGAGCTCAAAAATTTAGTTCTGCCCTTTTTTTAGGGCCCAAAAGGAGTAGTAATAAGAAAGAATCTTCTTTTTATGCAGCCAAGAAACAGGGGCGGAGCTAGTAAGGGTCTAGGTCCTCCCGCAAAAACATATATTAGTTAAAAACTTAAAATTATATGTTATATATGTAAAAATATATGTTGAACCCTATGACTACTTCTTCATGCGACTACTTTTTCAATTTTATTACTTCATTTTTCAAAAATCAAACTGTTTAAATTTGATCGAAAATTTGGACATAAAATCTTTAATTTTTTTAAATAAATTTATATATTTGTAAACTACGTAAAAAGTTTATTATAAATCACAATAATTGATAATTCAAAATGTTTAAAAGATCTATGAAAAACTTAAGGTAAAAAATTCAAGTTGGTTGAATTTTGAAATTCAAACAATACCACATAAAATGAACAGAGGGAGTACTTTTTTTAATATTTAACAAGTTTTCCAATTCTACATGGTATGTTCAAGATATCAAAGGACTATCTACATATTTAATTTGCGACAACAAGATTCATAAACTCCTTTAAACTCTACATCCTATCAAACTAAAACACTTGGATTGGGACGGAAAGAGAATGAGATTACACTAGAAAAAGCTCTAATTTTTAAATAATCAGAGAAAAGAAAGAAACATATCAGAAGGATATGAGACATTCTTGATTCTCCAACAGCAAAGCACAGATCTAAAGACAAATAGCTCTAAACAAAAATGTTGGAACCAAAAGAGGAAATTTAGATTAAATTACTACCCCAAATAAAATCCAAAATTGAAAGAGAAGAAAAGGGGTACTTACCTGATTGAACTATGGACTATAATTTGTTAGCTTAAGATTGAAATTAGAGCACAGAGGTTTAATAATTTGATTATTAATTAATTAAATTGGAGAAGTGAGGAGTTCGTGGGAGAAGAGAAGTTTATAGTAAAGTGTTAGTGAAAACTTACAAGATAACAAAAATACAAGATTACAATTGAAAAATAAATATGAAGAAAATAAATCTCTTCAGGCTGAGGCGCGGATATCTCGCTCTCTTTAAGGAGATTCAAGCCCACTGCAACAAATATTTTCACCGGTCCAACAGTAGTCCTCTTGACTTGTCCCCTCCAGGATACAACAGCCTTCACAAAGTATAACTCAACAACTCTGGACAAGAGTTGAGTCCAAAGCTCCACAAAAAAGAACACCTCCCTTCAACTAATAAGAACTCTCTTTTTTTGACTAACTCTTTCACTCTATATTTTTCTTGTGTGTAGTCCCCCCCAAACCAAATGAAGACTATCACTATTTATAGTTGAGGAAGTCTTCCTACCAATTGATAGGAAGCCCCCACTCATTTTAATATTTACCAAGAGAGTCTATCAGCTGAAGGAAGACTATTATGCATCATGAAGGTGTGCTTTGCATTGAACCTCCACTTAGTGAAACAATAATTTTTATTCCAGAGTCGTAGTGGTCTCAGACTTGAACTATAACTGCTTGAGGGAAATAAAATATCACTGCTCACACATAATAATCAAGGTGTTGACATGAGCTTTAAAGCCAGCACGTTATGGCCATGTGCTA
>NW_006239073.1:275757-275894 GCF_000226075.1 Solanum tuberosum | reverse complement strand
ACCTTCGTTGTGATGTTGTTCTCTTCTGTTTGTAAAAGTGCATCTTGGCCTCTTGCCTCTTCTTCTATGCGGATTTTCATTATCAAGGTTTCAAGGAAGGTTTCCTTTTGTTTGTGGCGCATAGTTTTTTGAAATTC
>NW_006239073.1:261198-273235 GCF_000226075.1 Solanum tuberosum | reverse complement strand
ATGAAGAAAATAAATCTCTTCAGGCTGAGGCGCGGATATCTCGCTCTCTTTAAGGAGATTCAAGCCCACTGCAACAAATATTTTCACCGGTCCAACAGTAGTCCTCTTGACTTGTCCCCTCCAGGATACAACAGCCTTCACAAAGTATAACTCAACAACTCTGGACAAGAGTTGAGTCCAAAGCTCCACAAAAAAGAACACCTCCCTTCAACTAATAAGAACTCTTTTTTTTTTACTAACTCTTTCACTCTATATTTTTCTAGTGTATTGTATATATCCCAAACCAAATGAATACCATCACTATTTATAGTAGAAGAAGTCTTCCTAGCAATGAATAGGAAGATAATGGTGTAGTTAATAGTGAAGATAAATAGCTTTAGGAGTTACATATGTTACATAGGTTACAAGAATAATGGAGGATGAATAATGAAGATGTAATGGCCATAGTTGACCACTACACACGTTCTGCCAGAAAAACCCACAACGGACACAAACGGACAACACAATTGCCCAACGTTCTCAGCAACGTTTATCACTATTGAAGACTGACAATTAATCCAAATTCAACTGCCAAAAGAAGTGATCCATAATGCTGAGTAATTAGTCCATTATACTTAACTTCTGACAGATGTGCAAATAGGGTATTGGAAGCACTTCAACATAAATTTTTAATAAGAATATTAAAATGCTTCTAAACCAACATAAAGTTCAGAAGAATCCAGAAGAAATGGACTTGCTTTTTCTTTCACCGAAGAGATTACATTTTTTTTATTTTTTTTTTGTATATTATCGTGTTCAATATCCATATTAAAATTCAGTTTGCGAAATCTATATTTTTAATAAGAAATGTCATAATAAAATACACTTATTTTGCCGTTCAGAAGAATCTAGAAGAAATGGACTTCCTATTTTCTACTCACTTTTTCTTCCACCGAGCTTATATTTTATAGGGTGAAAAAAAAAAGCTTATAATTTTATATATTATTATTATTTTATTTCTTATTTAGTACTAATAGGGACTTGAGTATTCAAATTGAAATCTAACTAAATCTGAAATAGCTGCCTTGCAAGGCTTATTTCTATGTGCTTTCAACAAAAAAAAAATTATTCTTAAAATTTAATTTCAAAACATCTATAATTAAATATAAAAGAGATCTCAATTATCATACTAAAATTTGCAATCGAGCGTGTAATTATAAGGATGAGAAATGTCATAAAGCAAAGACCGATCATGAAAACTCATATTTTATATATAATAAGATAACCATCGTAAAGAACTAATCTTTATTAGAGTAATAAATATAAGGGAAAATGGTATGAATTAGCAAACTATTAATTCAAATTAAATGTTATAGCCATAGTTTATTTTAATTGTAATTCGCAACAAACATTCCCTTTTTTGCCATCTGATTCGATATACAATTAGCCATTTTCGGTATACAATTAGTCATTTTATACATTTCGGTATAAAATGTATGAAATGCGTTTTTGTTTGTATAAAGCGAGAGAAAAGTGTATATACAAATACAAATATATATATATTTTCGTCCTAAACACATATAATTATACAAATACAGATCTTATTATACAAATTACAATGTATAAATGAATTTATACAAAACTGAACAATTTGTATAAAATTGGATGTTTGTAGCGAATTATACAAATCAAAAGCTCCATAGCAAACATAAAATTTGCTATGGAGCGTAATTATGCAAACTATAGCTATAACATATAAATATGATTTTAAATTTTGCTATATGTGAAAGTTGCTCTAAATATAAATAAGAGAAACATAAGCTCCATATTTATTTATAACATAAGAAAAAAATTTAAACAAGGAAGAAATAATTTATTTATTTAAAAAAAAAAAAACATATTAAGAATTTCAAGGGCATTTTGGTCCTCCTTCTTGAGTCTTCCAATCTCTATAACATGAACAACAATCTTTTTGTCCCAAAGTACCCGGTGGAACACAATGACACCAATTACAACACTTGTTACAAAATAATAAACAATTGTTCTTGTGAGACGTTGCTGAGCATCGTTTATCGCACGCATTTGAACATTCTACAAAAATAGAAGAAAAAATATATATAATCTAGTTAATTTCTTCAAGTAAAGTCGATTAATTCAAAATTTAAAAAGTTCTTACGATTGTTAGGAACATAGCAAGTGGTTTCACCAACTGGAGGTTTTGCTAGAAGTGAAGAATAAAAATCTTGATGTGCCTATTTATTCAATGAAAATATGATAAATTAATCGAATTAATGAATTTCATATATTAAATGCAAGTGAAAATATGCGAAAGGGAATAGTAGTAAAAGTTATTCACTCACTAGAGAAACTTCAATGAGACACAATGAGGCAACCAACAAAAGAAGCAAAAAAGCTTGAGATCTAACAGCCATTGTTGAAGACTTGAATTATATGGTGATTGGACTTGATTTCTTGTTTTTTAATATATTTTATGGCAATCCTTTTATATTTATCCTAATTTTACACATTATGGTAAATTAGTATCATATGGTAAAGAACAAATGAACATAATTCCTGCCTAAAATTACTACGGAAAAAGATTTGCATAACATAATCAAGGATTGTATTGCCAAAACATTATTGCAAGCATTTGGAAAGTTAATATTTAGTCATTAGTATTTTGAAATTAAAAAATTATATATAATTATTTTTTTTTGCGTCATTCATTAATACACCAAAAAGAAATTTCTGGCGAATGGATCATCAATGTACATGATTAGATGGTAAAAATGCAGTAACTTTTACTTGAAAAGATCATTTCTCACCCTTACAAATAAAACTCGAACGATCCAGAGAAATAGCTCATTTTTCATCCTTCAAAATATCACAAGAAGCCAACAGCATTTCAAATATATTTTACTCAAAGGCGGATGTAGCCCTTTGGAGAAGCTATGGACTCATGTGAACCACAACTTTTGACACGAACTCAACAAATATTAGATTTGAACCCATTATTACAATATATTCAATACAGAGTTCAACTCATTCTGTTTCTGACTATACTTTCACAAATTCAGCCATAGTTTCCTAATCCAACGACATTTTCACTTAACAGGCGTACCAATACCACTCATATTGTTAACAAAATCATCTATTGACAAGTTGTAGATGCATGTTTAGATAATGACTTACATAAGTTACATTACATGTGTAGAAATCCTGTGATATAATGCTTACATTGCCTGAAGGATAAGTACCCAAAAATTTTGCTAATTTATCAAAATAGATAAAGTCATTCATCTAATAAACCAATATACATTGAGATTCCAAAATAATGGGAGACTAATCCACTACTAAGTCTCCACATTTTCTCCCTAATAAAGACTAATTCAAAATTCAACTTATATGCAGAAGACCTAAAACAGTACCATAAAATTGCTCTGTCAAAGGAATTTGGAGCAATCCCATGCTAAAGTTTGTCCAAGAAAAAACCATTTCAAGAGATTATCCTTTAGTTCTCATGATGGTAATGCTGCCTCTTCCACCCTCTGTGTGAATTTTTGTCTTGCCAATGACAGGCTTCCCAGAAAAAGCTGATGTCGGATAAGGTGGTGGATCTTGATTGTGTTGCTTTGATTTAGAGGGTGGCGGAGTACATATCTTTTTGTTGATCTCTTTTAAAGTCACATCTCCTTGAGCGCTGCAGGGTTTGATAAATCCAAATGGGTAAACTACAGAAGATGCACCTTTCTTGGGAGTCTTTGTGTATGAATTCCTACCTGGATGCATAGTCAGTTAAGAGTAGGAGCTCAGTAGCAGCCAGTATCGACAATGTTATCACAGGGGGTTCTTTTCAAAATGTAATGAATTCAACGCGGCTATTTGAGACTCAATGATTGATAAGTGTAACCTTGAATAAAGTAAGAGTGTAATCATAGATAAAGTATTAACCTTTGAAAACAATGTTTCCATAAGTACGAGCAGGACTGCTTTTAACCATAGTTATATCGCATTCTGGTGGGGAATTGACAACTTCTGCAACAGATAAGCTGACGTCAATCAAATATTAAACAAGAATAGCATGAAAAGGAAGACGAGAACACCAGCACATGATGAATATAGAGGAGCCAGACCAAAAAGAAAGGAAGAACAAAAGAAATAGAACATTCTCAATGGAAAGAGAGATTCCCTACCCATTGTGTCTGCTTGAACATCAGATACTCCAGATGCATTCCTGTTAAAATAAATGTGTAAGAGCAGAGCACACATAGCATAACTAAAAGTCATTATGAGCATGGAAGGCAAAGGATGAAAAGTTACATATCCTCGGAAATAATCTGCAACTCAGGATCATTAATGCAATCAGTAAGCCATTCTTCAGATGACTCATCAAAACCTTCCTGAGCCGAAGATGTTGCACCATCTAGAAAAACGTATTCTGTCAATAACGAATTTAACAAATTAAGCAGATATAACTTTACAAAAATGTTGCACAGACTGACCTGCACATTCGGAAAACCAGTCTGACACATCACTCCTAGCTTCTTCAAAATATGCATTCCTCTCCTGCATTATCCAACTTCCATGTAAAATCACTTTAATAGAAATCATTTCCTCAGATACTTTTTCTGCATTACTTAGTAACATAAACATGTAAAATGAAGCAGAACTGAAAAGGTGCATTGTCACAAGAGGTTTCCTTACGGAGCGAATTCCACCACTGAACTGTTGGCTTAACAAAACGCCCAACTTGGTTTAATGTGTTGGAAACAACATACATTATTAATGTTAAAGTTAACTTGGTTCACATGTAGGAAACAACATACATTATTTATGCTAAAGTATGATTAGAAGTGTGCTATACTAGACAACTCAAAACACATAGCAAAAGGTAGTAGTAGTAACCTTAGATTTTAAGAAAGTTAACGCAAGCTCTTCGTTTGAACCAGTGGAATCCAGGATCTCAGCATCAAATTGCAGCACTCGACGTCTTTTTACTGGTTTAGAAGGTTCTCTGCACTGCTCCAATTGCTTACTTGTAGCATCTGGATCAAACCACTTAAATCAGGTTAAGATGCTTCAAACATGCTGAGTATTAGAAGAAAGATAATTGTTATATTTGGATCCTGTACCCTTGACATTGGAAGTCAACTCACCACAGTCCTTTACCGGGGTTGTCTCATCATCAAACATGTAGGAAATATCTTTGTTTTTTTCAGTTACACCAGTCCATGGACATCCTGATACGTCTGTTTGAGACTGCATCCCTGTTTAACATGGATGACTCCACTTAATTATCTTTTGTCACTTATAACCATACGAGAAAACATCTACACTTACCAAAGTTCTCGCTGTCTTGAAGAAAAGTTTCTCCACATTGCCAATCCCATATCTCGCTGCAATAGTTTCATCAAAGCAAACAATGAATCTGTTCAATTCTAAACTTGCTATTTATCATAAATATATATGTTAAGACTACCTCTCAACATGTATAAAGAATTACTTGAAGAAATCTCATTTTTCATGAAAGAATCATTAATCTTTTAAGTTGAAATTTACATATGCTTTTTGATACATAGAGTGGGAAACATAAATGTGGGAAATGTGTGAGGCATAATCATCCATGACACATACAGAATGCAAATTAAGAAGCATAACATTGAGTCACTAAACGAAATTAGCAGCTACACGGGTGCCATTCATACGAGAACAATAACCCTATATATTAATACGATAACAACAACAATGCCTCAATATCAAGCAAGTAGGGACAACTATACTAATCAGGTTGCTCCATTCAAGTAATCACACAATATATTCTTCTGAAGTTCAAAGAAAACGAATGAACTACAGAACTGAACAATCAAACTAGAACAATAACATCATTATAATTCACCAAAATTGTGGTCAACTACATAAATCATCACAGAAAACCCAATATATTCATCTAGGGCTCAAAAAAATCACATTAAAATTAAAAAATAAAAATGATAGTCAAACTAAAAGAAAAAATCGTTTTCATGATCGATCAAGTTAAAATACACCATTGAACTATATATTCATTCAACAACCACAATACTCAATCCAAGCAAGAACATAACTCAATCACAAGCAAGTAGAGATCAACAAAATAAAATACAATCACAGCATTTTGACACCGACAAAGTGTAAATACAGCCATTGTTACTCCATCTAAGCAATAGAACAAATATAATCGTTCAACAAAAACACATGAAATCAAAAAAAAAAAAAAAAAAAAAAAAACCTGTTAGTATCGAAATCCATGGACAGATCAGCCATATCCGTAAAACCACAACATAAAAATGACCGTTCAGCAAATAGAAAATGGAGAAAAAAAGTAGATATAAAACTGATGAGTGCTATTCTATACGGAAGAAAGTGCCGAACAGAGACTGTACTGGACTGGACTGATGTGTCTCAGTCTCTCACATAACCACAAAAAAAAAATTGCTTTCTCCGTTTCCGTTTAGAGTGGGTGAAGCAATTTATTAAATGTTTGGGAAGAATTGTGTCCCGCAAGTTTCTTTCTTCTTTAGTTAAAATTAAATATATAAATATTTTTTTCGAAGAGATGCGTCCATTACAGTGACAGAGAGTATATAGTGGCCCTCATTTGATGGGGCCATCACTCTCTGTCTCCAACATTTCTCCCTTTTCTTTCCACTTGTTTCGCGTGAGTTTATTTGTTTATTTAATAAATAAATTCGTCCTTTGAGTTTTGGGTACTTTTATTTTCTCTTTCATTTAATTTATTCTCACCACATTTAATACTTTATATTCATTAAATCTAACTGCTTCAATATTGAAATGTATTAAATTTTACTAGTTTGTAAAGTGGTGATGGTTGGTAAAGAATAGGAATGAATGGGCGGTTGTGATCGTCGAGATGGTTTATGATCCGCTATAGTAATAATATAGTTGATTGTAATGGTTGATTAATATTTGTATAGTAGTTGTGGAGGTGATTAGTGGTAATGAGTGTCGCTAGTGTCATGGTGGTGATAATGTTTAACAATTGTTTTTATCTGTTTTGTTTTACTTGGACTATGTTGATTTGATACCATTCTTATGAAAGTTTTTACTAGTATGTATATTACTAAACTAATCTTATTAATGATGATTTAAAACTCTAAATTGGACTAGTATTACTTTATTTAGTTATTTAATATTAAAAATAGTATGAAGAAATGTAATAATAAAATTGTTTTGATTTACTAAAATAGATTTAAAAAGGTTATATTTTTATAATAAAAAACTAAGTAAAATGAAATGCAAGAAATACATCTAGCGGTGATTATTATTTATGAATATAATGATGGTGAAAGGCCATTTTAGGAAAAAATATATTCTTAATAATGTTAAAACGTTATTTACAATTTTTAATAAATTAGATCTATTTAAAGTTTTAAACACATTAAATAATTAGATCATGAACAAAAATAATATATATTTAATAATTTAAGATTGAAATTAAATTTATAATTAATGTAACTTAAAGTACAAATGAAACCTTAATTTAATTGCAAAAGAATTTCAAATCAATTTATGCGACTCAATGAAATTAAATATATATTTAATGTCACTTAAAGCGTAAACAAATGGAACCTTAATTTAATTGCAAAAGAATTTCAAATCAATTTTGCGACTCAATAAAAAAAAATTGCGCATAAAAAACAAAGTGGTGGGTGTGGGGTATCAATACATTAATTGAGGTAAAAGTTATTGAACTTTAGGAAAGTATTATAAAATATTATTAAATTATATATTTTATAATAAATAATCACTCTATTTTATCTAACTTTCTCAAAAGGTTATCAAATTATTTAAGTGACACGATCTAGTTCTATGATCAAGTGTCTTCATGTGGTATTTAAGCATTAATTGAATGATGTTTTTCATTACAAAGAATAATATAATAATTTCGCATGATACTTAGCAAAATTGTATGGCTTATCTTACCAGAAATTATTTTATGAATTGATATATATTGTCAATAATTCATAATTTAAAATATATTTAATTAACAAGTGACAAAATATCATTCATAATTTTAAATCATACATTCAAATGATTAAATCGTACATGAATCATCATCGATCTATATAACTTAATATTATTCCTATTACAACAACAATAAAGATCAGTTTCAATCAAGTAAAGGTCAAATATATAAAATACTCATTGATCGTATTGATACTTTAATTAATAACCAAAAAAGATACTCATTTGAGGCTCAAAGAATATGCATGGGTTTTATTGTGTTTTTTTATTGTATATATAGAAAAAAAACGATGAGTCATTTGAAAGACAATTCAATTTTTAGTATTTTCACAATTGACAAAGTTGAAAGCCCAATGGCCAATATATTCATACTACAATAACCTCCGATCCCAGTTAAGATTGTTTTATCCAAGCAATAAAATAATATATACTCATTTGTGGTTCAACTTATAAAACTAAAAATGAATAAATATCAGTTAGTATTGAAATTCATGGGTAGACCAGGCATTTTCGTTAATTTCAAAACTTAAAAATAGCAACGATCATATCATAGATAGAAAATGAAAAGAAAAGAACATAAAAGGTAAAATGTGAGAATGATGGGGAAATTGGAGACAACATGTATTTTATGAAGAAAAAAAATAGAGTTTAATTTCTTTGATTATTTTGACTTTAGAAATCTAAAATTTTAATTTATAAATTAATGGATAAATCTTAGAAGATATAAAATAAAAATAGATAGTACTTCATACATTATTTAGCACAAATACAAATAAAAAAAAACTTTAAACAAATTAATTTGAAAATTAAATTAAGTTTAATGGAAGATCTATTAAAAACGAATCAAGGCCAGGGTGAATTGAAAGTAATTCAATTTAAATTATCTTAAGTCAATCCATAATATTTTAAATAGATTAGACAAATCATTTTATATTTGAACTCATTTTAATAGTGTCAAAGAGGGACTGACTTGGTATGCTTTTCTTAGATAATCACAAAAAAATGCTTTCTTTGTTCCTATTTTGAGTGAATTGTGTCTCGCAAATTTATTTCATTTGTAGTTATTGTTAGGGTTTTGCCCTGATTTTCTTACCATAATTTAAGATTTATTTTTCCTTAAAGAAAAGACAAAACATTACCATAAATGTTTTTACTTTTCTTGAAAGGAAAATATAATATTCTTTCATATTTGGTTTATTCTTTCCTTTTATGACTCCTTTTCTAGTAGGAAAGGTTTTAGGACTCTATAAATATAGGTTTGTTTCTTCTAACACAATAACAATAGAATCCACAATGTAGTCGTTTAGTGAGTTTTGTTTATAGGGAGATTTATTCTCTCTAAAGTTTCAATGTTTTTCTTTATATTAGTTTTGATATAATAATATTTTGATTTTTTAGTATAAGTTTTTTTGTTATCTGATTTATCAACTATATGATTTACAAATTGTAAGCTTCCGCATGACGCCCTAATCACCTTCATAACCCAACAGTTATATAGTACTCTCTTCGTTTTAATAAAAATAACATAATTTAACTTATTATGAAATTTAAGAAAATAAAAAAATATTTGATGACCCATCATTCTCTATCTCCAACATTTCTCTCTTTTCTCTCTTGGATTCGCGTGAGTTTATTTAATAAAGTGCTCCTTTAAGTTTTGGGGTAGATCTATGTTCCATCTCATTAATTTATTCTTTAACACATTTAATCCCTTAAATTATTAAATATAACCCACTTCTTATTGGTCTATTTTTTTAAGATTAAGTTAAAAGTGTAAGCAAATGAAACCTTAATCTAAATGCAAAAGAATTTCAAATCGAAAATTGCACTTGAAAAAAAAAACGTGGTGGGGAATCAATACACTAATTGAGGTAAAAGGTATTCCAACTTTAGCAAAGTCTCATAAAATTATTACTTAAATTATGTATTTTATGATAATAAAAAGTTACTCAATTTGATTTAATTATCCTAAAAAGCCATCAAATTATTTGAGTGACACGTTTTAGTTTTTTTTTTTAAATACAAAAATAAAAAAATTCATTTAATGTGTGGTACTCGTATTAAAGTCTGACTAATTTGATTCCACACCATATAAGACTCTATTCGGAGGGAAGCGTTCCATATGAAGAATCTTTTGCATATTTATAACTCGAATCCGAAACCCTTTTGATTAAGAGAGAAATAACTCTCACCACATCCTTTGATGGTCATGTCTTAATTCTATGATCAAGTGACTTCATGATATTTAAGCTTAGTTGAACGTTATATTTATTATTTTATTTTTTTACAATTTTCCATTATTAAGCAAAATTGTATGATTTTATTTTTTTACAAAAGATTAATTTACTAATTCAATTTATTAAAAAAAAGTTAAGCAATTATTCGTAAAGTTACTAGTATACAAATTGTATTACTAATTCTTTTGGAGACAGTATAATATGAGATAATATAATAATTCCTTTTTGCTTCTGACAAGATATTATAATTTGTTTGTCTTATCTAATTAATTACTTTATTTTATAATACTCTGGCATGCTTTATTCTGTACAGAGAGTATAACGCACTATAAAATATGACTTAGCAGGTAAGCATGTAACTTGTGACACTCATAAAATATCTATACTTTCTTTTTTTAGTGTAAACTAAATTATTCGGGTTGTTTGGTTCGTGGGATATTTCAAAATTAAATTTGTGATTAGATTTATTTCAAAATTAAATTTGAGAGAAGATTTATATCTTTAATCAAATAAAGTATAAATTTAATTCTGAATATCACAACTTATTTTATCAAATTTGATGTTATTTTATCTCTCTCTTTTTTTATTTGATTTAAGAAATAAATTTTATTAGAATTACAATTCAAAAAATATAATCTTTGAATTAACTTAATCCGCAAACAAAACACCTTCATTTGAGTAAAATGTAAAATTAAACAATTGTTTCTTTGTCAAATTAAAAGGTAATGATATTGGTTCCCAAAAATATCTAAGCTTTTGCACTTCCCAAAACAAAGCCATATAGAAGTACCTAATAAGAAGAGATTTTTTTTAAAAAAAATTAATAATTATTATACTTATTCATATTTTAATAAGTTGTATAGGTATTTATTTATAGAAAAAAAAAACTAAGATTGATCCAGTCTAAATAAGCATAGCGTTGATACTCTCTCCATCCTTATTTACTTTTCAAATATTTTTTAATTTGATTTTTCTTTTTACTTATTATTTTTAATTAATCAAGGAACAATAATTATTTTTTCCTATTATACCCTTGATTTATTAATATTGAGTTGATATTTTTAAAAAGTGTAGTGAGTAAATATATCTGGGACTCCATCAATTAATAGGGTTAAATTAGTAAACTCACTGCACCAATTATTATTTTTCTTAATAAGTATGTCAAGTTAAAATTTGGCAAGTAAAAAGAGACCGAAGAACGGAAGAAGTATTATGTACTCTTCATATTTATGTTTTCTATCTCTGTTAAGTAATCAATATTTATTATATTAAAAATAAAATAAATAAATAAAATTATATCTTGATTTTTAAAAGAATGTACTTTAACTCATGGTTGACTAAATGAAACAGATATAACCCTTTATACTAAGGGCCCGTTTGGCCATGCGATATGGTATCATAATATGGAATCATGAGATGAAATTGAAGATTTGTTTGGACATGCGATATGAAAATTTTGTGTTGTATATTTTCTCATAAACATAAAAATCACATAAGTTGTAAAACTATTAAAATAGCCCCAATTGTTTATTCAATCTTATCAAATAAACAAAAATTATAAAATCGCATAATAAATTATTACAAAGTTATTTGTTCTTCACTTAAGTAATTGTTTCATCTAACTTTAATTTAATTAAAAAAATTGAACATAAATTGTACTTGATATGCTCATATCTCTCAACTACTCTTACAAATAACCTATAAAGTAGAAAAAAAACATACATTAGTGAGTAAATATTAACTTAGAAGTTAAATACACTAAGATAAAAATTAACAAACATCACTGACTTCTAACTATT
>NW_006239073.1:234119-259239 GCF_000226075.1 Solanum tuberosum | reverse complement strand
TATGCTTAGTCATAAGATTAAGACGTTTTTTTTTATTATGAAAAATCAAAAAAGTATTACTCCCTTCGTTCTTATTTATATTCACCAAATGAATTTCTACTTTATCATTTATATTCACCAAATTTAAAGTAATAATAAATTTTATATTGGTGAGAATAATAAATTTTAAAAAGTAATGATGTGATTATAAATTTTATTTACATATGAAACAAATGGTTAGTAGATATAAATGTGGGGTTGTTTTAACAAAATATAAACTCATGGATCAATTATTGTATTAAAATATCTCAAACCATGATATGGAATCACATGGTGATTCCATATCATGGTTTTTGGAGAATATGGTATCACCTCTCATGATATGGAATCATGAGATGGAATCAGCGTAAAATCGCATGTCCAAACGCTGATTCCATCTCACGACACCATATCGTGATATGGTATCGCATGGCCAAACGCCTACTAAGAAATTTCACATCATATGTAAATTAGTAGATTTTTTTAAAAATTAAAATTCAGGTTATATAAAATAATTGTATTTATCCAATATTTGAATTCGGTAAAAAAATAAAATCTTATACACTTCTTTGACCATTGATGGAGCAGATTATTGATTTCACAGAAAATAGATGTAATTAGATTCTCAATAAATTTATATATAGAGTGATCTATTAATTATTTTTCTTAATTAAGAGAATGGGAAACAGTAATTAATAGTATGTATCCAAAATATTTTTAAAATAATGGTATGTTGTTAATAATTCATAATTAAGTAATCAAAAAATACATTTACATAAACAAGCTAGTACTCATGATGACGAATACAATTCAAAGAACTTAATTATAATCTTTAACCATACATTCAATTAAGCAAGTAAGTTAGGAATATTAATTAAACTTTCATTTTATATATTCAATTATTATGTAATCAACTATATATGGTAGGTAGATATTATAATTAATGGTGATTAACACCAATATCTGAATTAACATTTGCATAGATTAACATACCATAAAAAAAAACTTACCATAAAATTATTTGGCATTATAAATATCATGAGTTTGATGAAAACTTAATTAACAGTCAGTAAAATTGTCATTAGTTTAATGACAAGTTGTATTTCTCTCTCAATGGCTTCTTTTGAGTTTATGAGTATAATTATTTGTATTTTGATGTTTTTTGCTCTGTCACCAATTGATGCTATGGTTGATTTTAATCAATCTTATTATCCTTTGTGGGGTCAAAATCATATAACTTATATTAATCAAAGTAATGAAGTGCAGCTACTTTTGGATAAATCCTCAGGTATATCTATCCTTTTATTTCTTGCCTTGGTTTAATTCAGAATTTAGAGTCCTTCAGTTATTATATACGTTTAATTCATAATTTAAAGTCAACAAGTTTTTGCATTCGCTTAATTCAAAATTTAGATTCAATGAGTTAGATATAAATTAATCTATAAATCGCTTTAGATTTGCCATATATTTAATTATATTACTTCTCCATCATAAAAATTGAAAACTCATGTTTTTCTTTTCTTTACTTTACAAGAAATTATGCCATTTCAATGACATTTTTAAATATTCTAGTAAGTCACATAAATATGAAAAAACTCATTTATTTTACACTAGAATTAAATATAGTAATTTCAATGTCCTTTTTTTGTTGCGATTGTTGATATTCTCTCCGCCCCATATTAGTTGGTCATTTTTCCTTTTTAAATGCATATTAAGAAATTATAAATAAGGTGGGCAACTAATATGTAATAACTATTTTTAGAAAGATAATCAATTAATAAAGGACGACTTTTATCAAATGGTTAATGATGCAGGAGGAGCTGGATTCAAATCCAAAATACAATATGAATCTGGATTATTTACACTAAGGATAAAGATGCCAGCTAAGAAGACCAATGGAGTCATCACAGCTTTCTACGTACGTTATTAATTATTTTTTCTTGCTATGTATAAACGAGTACATATATAATTTTGAAATTTTTTTTTTTTGATTTTTTTTTTTTTTATGATAGTTAATTTCAGATGATCAAGATGCAGGGGTTAATCATGATGAAATAGACTTTGAATTTATAGGGACTGAAGGAAGATTACAGACAAATATATTTGCTAATGATAGGGGTGGTAGAGAACAAGTTTTTCAACTTTCTTTTGATCCTTCTGAGGATTTTCATACTTATCAAATTCTTTATACTCCACAAAGAATAGTGTAAGTAATTATAATTAACTTCTTATGTTTGACATATTTTAGTATGTTAATTACCTTTATTAATAGGGAGTATCTTCTTTTTGTTCATTTTTTTTGGTGAGTGTGGCTAATTCTTTTGATGGATTCATGCAAGTCTTATTTCAATAAAGTAGGAGGGAGTATCACATTCTAATGTTTTTTAATCCTCTTATTAAAATTTCTGACTCCACCACTGCTGATAACATCATTCATCGACTTCTTTAAAACCTCATTATAACACATACATGTACTTGTTTCTCTATGTTTTTTTTTTGTAGGTTTTTTGTGGATAACATACCTATAAGGTCATTCAAGAACAACACAAAGAGAGGTATCAACTTTCCAACAAAATCACTATGGGCAGAAGCAAGCCTATGGATTTCAGATAGTGTGATTTGGGCTGGAGCTGTTGATTGGGGCTATGCACCATTTATAGTTAGTTTTCAAGACTTCAACATTTCTGGCTGCCCTGCTGGTAGTAATTGCTTGCCATCCCCAGATTTTAGCCCATGGACTAGGCCCAAATTAGGCCCAAAACAGTTGAAGCTTATGAGGAATTTCAGAAAAAAACAGATGACTTTTGATTATTGTAGGTCTAAGGGAAATAAACTTAGGTACCCAGAATGTGCTTAATTAGTTTGCTTAGTTAATTTATGGGAAAATTACGTGAGTTGGCAAGCATTACTAGTTTATTATTCACTATGATTACAGCTTCATATTTAACAAATATGATTTTTATGTTTGCTATATGTGAAAGTTGCTTTTATAAGTAATTATGATTCATAGGGTAATTAACTGGGGTAGAACAATAACATTAGATACAAATTTAAACGAAACTTGCCGCTTTTGATTAGATTTTGTGTTTTTATTAGAAAATTTGTTAAATATATTTATATGCTTAATTGTAATTTAGTAATTTAAATGACCAATGGGTTCGATGATGAATTCAAATCCTATAACTTTAAATCTCTATAGCAAATTAAATTGTACTTGATTATATTTTTTAAAAATATTTACTCTTCCAATATATGATTTAAATTTTTTATAAATAGATTAATTAATTAAACATGAAAAAATAAAAAAAAATTGTAATTTTAATTTATTATGAGAAGAAAAGGCACCAAATTCACCAAATGGAAATTTGCAAATATTTAATGGGTAATAATTAGTAGAAATGTTAGATTATTAGTCAACTTGGGTTAGATGGTGGCTCACACAAACATAAATATATTTTTTTCTTTTGGAATATTAATGGTTGAACAAAAAAGTCAAACAGAGATGGTCATGACTCAGCCTTACCAGATTGATATTTTTCTCTATCTTTAGAATATTCCAATTTAATATATTGAAAATCTAGGATTTGATTAATTCGAATTCGAGTTAAATTATTCCACTATCGGTAGAAGCCAACTACAATTGTTGGAACGTGTTACTATATAAATTTGATATAATAATATTTTTACATACATATAAATTTCAACACACTTTAATATAAAAGAGATAAAATTAAAATATTGAATGTGATATTTTTGTACTTTTTCCAAATTTCCTTTTTTTTTTTTGGATTATAAGTTTCCTAGTTATTGAAAGATTTATTATTCTAATTTTGAATGGTCCAACTTGGTGTGCTATGAACCTGTGCTTTCACTTTCAATTCTCTTTTTCAAATTTATAACGAGTAATCCAAAAAAAAACGAGCAAGATAATCCAATTTTATCTGAACAAAAATAATTAAAATTGTCACAGTTCGAATTACAATATTACAAGTTTAAATTATATAGTAATATTATTTGTAATTTTTCTTTTAATTTGACTATTCACAATTGACTTTTTAGTGGGCAAAAAGTACAATAACGAGAATACTATAATTTGAAAAATGTTTGCATTATGTGTTGAATTATATATTACTCCTAGTTCTTTTTTTTAATATCTTGGTTTTCTCTCTTTATATATAAAAATGCAAATGAGACATTCATGATTCAACAAAGCAACCTATTTCTTTATGTTAAATTAATAGGTTGAGACTTGAGAGGAGTATTCAAAATATTAGATCTATTTTGTTTTTGAAAGAAAAATAGGAAAGTTGATTATAAAATGAAAACTCAGTATTCACTAATAAAATAATTTTAATACAACAAACTAAATACATTAAAAAAAACAACAAAAACAATGAATTTCAGCATAACTAATAGAGAATAGTTAATCAGAGGTCTCGGTTCGAGCTCCGAGTTCTATTGGGAGCGCCACTTCCGAATGAGCCTTGTAAAATGCAATTTAAATTTTGTCGGAATTTCAATGTGGAGTTCGAACGTCATATGGAAAACCAAAAAATAATAGAGAATAGTTAACAGTGTTGTTGTAGAGGGAGCTAAGCAAGTGGAGCAATAATGGCGGAAAAAACTTACTATAAGTAAAGTCGAGTGGGTAAGCATGGGGTAAAATTGACTTTGAGAGAGACGACTTGAAAACATTACAGGGTGTAAGAGGCGAATTGTCAACCAATACGTGCTGAGACACAGTCAGTCCTCTGAAAATTCTCACCATTTATATATACTCTCTTCAACGCTTCTCCCTCTGCACTTTCTTCTTCTCTCTTTTTGGCTTCTCTTGCAAAAAAAAAAAAGACTTTTTTGCTCGAGGAACTGTTATCTATTTTTGCTTGCTGAGAACATCAATGGCTGTAAGTTTTCTTCAATAATTACTTTTTCCCCTTTTTCGTTTCCGTTGCTTTATCCAAAATTGCTCTGCAATATGTGGTTGAAAATTAATTACTTGAAGTTTAGTACGTTTGTGTTTGTGAACAGATTAAAACGAGTAACTTTTGCTTAGACTATGTATTTGTTTTCGTAAATTGATTAAATATGTTAGTGGTAAATTCAGTCACTAATACGAGCTATGAATTATGTGGAAAATTTAGATCTGTAAACTTCAAATCTGGCAATCATAGTAGCTTAGTTGGTTGATAATTTAAACTCTCACCTTGTCGGTGAAGGTTCTATCTTCCCATTTTTTATAAAAACAAAATTTAAATACTAGCTTCGCCTCTGTTAAGAGTCATTTGGTCTTCTTAGAAATTCAAATGCTAGTAGAAATGAAATGGTAGAGAATTATTAGGTCAAAAGAAACTAATTATTACTAGATTGAAACGAGCTTAAATGGGGCAACATGGATATGGATACTATAAGTTTATGGGTTTCCTATATTTATCTCAAGTTAATATTACTATAATATCTGAGTTCACGATATTTAGTGGATTTGTTAATAAATATATAGGGTGATGAAAAAAGCAATAGGTTTATGTGAACCTATAACCAATCCTAACATATTTGGATTGATTAGTAGTTTTTGTTGTTTTGTATATCTGGATCTATTTCAAGTATTTAGCTTAGATTCAATTATAGATTCCTGAGTATTTTTTCTTGAAAAATGACTTCCGTCGTACCATACACACTCACGGTTTGTTGAATTTTCTTGTAATTGTTACTGCAGCGTGCAAATGTGCCAAAGTTTGGAAATTGGGGAAATGAAGACAACACTCCCTATACTGTCGTTTTTGAGAATGCAAGGAAAACTCGTGGCGGAAAGATGATAAATCCGAATGATCCTCAAGAGAATCCGGACATGTTTCCGAATGTTGCTCCTCCCTCCAGGCCTAAAACTCCGACAGAGGAACCAATGGGGATGGAAACAGTTAGGCAAACAAACAAGCACCGGGTGAGTAGAGAAGATGGTGATTTCCGTGCTAGTTCTCCAGCTCGCAATGAGCCAACTACTCATCAACGTCATGGTGGAGGTCGTGGATCAAATTCTGGTCGACCTTCTAGACCAAGTGGAGGGTCTGATCACAGCATTGCAAAATCACCACTTCACCCCAATTCCCAAGTGAAGATATCTGGACGTGTAGCTGCATCTCCTGTTTGGGAAGGGAAGAATTCGAATGACAGTAGTCATGGTACACCTGGAAGATCATTCGAAAGTTCTCATGCTACTCCTGGAAGGCACCAAATGAAGCAAGAAAGTGTATGTTTCTTCCTATTCTATTTCGCGTTGCATAATATAGAAATTCAACTTGTGATAGCATGCCTTATTTATCTTATATTTGACAGAGAAGCTAATTAGTAAGAAATGATATGTTAGTCATTCCTCGAACTGCATTTTATATTTCGAGTTTTACTTGTATACACTAACTGTGTAAAAAGTTTTACATTATTATGTCATGCTGCAGCTAAATTTGCACGAAAAATGTTAAATCACTTTGAACTTCTGTGCTTTTAAACAGATAGAGTAATAGATTTTTGTCCAGTTCATTTTTCATATCATTGAGTTTGAGTCTAGGTTGATATTGAAATTGACGCGACTTCTTCATCTTCTAACAGCCTGATAGAGGAACAGTAGTTCCAAAATTTGGCGGATGGGATGACAATGATCCTCAGGATGCAGAAAATTACACTGAGGTTTTTAACAAGGTGCGAGAGCAAAGGCACGTAGATACTGGAAATATGCCAGCCGCAGGTGGTAGAACATCTTACAGCACACAAAGGCCACAGCGAAATGAAAAGCAGAAGGTATAGTAATTATTAAATCGTGTGACCTCCTCATCTAAAAGTTTGAACTGTTTGAAAGAACATACATTTAGTTTCTTAATTATATTATGTCTCAACACGCGTACTCACATTTTTGCCTTGTTCTTTTTCATGAGCCAAACACTCTTATTTCACCGTTTTTCTTATCCATTTCTCTGTATTCTGCAGAGCTGCTGCTTTCCTTTGTGGTGAAAATGAGGACCTTGTTTTTCTGGTGATCTGAAGCTATATTGGATGTGTAAATAGATCAACAAACCACGGCGCAACGCCAATCGTTTCTATGTTAAGAGGCTTCTTGTAGCAATATGTTTGGGCTAGTGATTTCTTGTATTTGTTATGCTTTCTGCTGAAATTTGCAATTGTATTGTCTACTTATTGTTTTATTAATATGTACTGTTTGTTCTTAAATCAAATTGATTTGCGTTAATTATCCCTTCCCTTTTGTGTTCCCTACAGAGAAAAGGAGCTAAAATGATGAATGTATTACTGGTTTTGTAATGAAACTTGATGAAAAATGGTTAAATCTCTATGATAAAAAATTAAGTTAGCTTGGTAAAAATGATAACATGTTATTACAACAACAACATAAAATCCCACTAGTGGGATTAGGGAAATGAGGAGAATAGAGTGTATGCAAACCTTATCACTATCTCGTAAAGGTAAAAAAACTGTTTTCGAAAGACTTTTAGCTCAAGTACAGCAAATTCAAGTACAAAAAATAAAAACAGTGTAGAAAACATAATACTAACTTACAAGAAAAGCAGTGCAAAACCTACAAGAAAGGAACAAGAACAGTATATAGTACGATAATCAAAATATAGTAAACAACAAACAATGATAAATATCAAAAGCAAAAACTTTAGTACAAAGACAAACACAAACAAACCTAAACTCTCGTAAAACACGACAACACTCCACTACCTACTAACTTTCTATCATAATAATTATGTTCCACACCCTTCTATCTAAGATCATCTGTTCGGTAAGCTGAAAAGTTGAGGTCAAGCCATGCCATTTTCAGAGAATCAAGATAACTGGTCCAGGATATTTTTCAACGTGGCTACATCTGCAGAATCTGATTCCGTGACTGACCCCTCCAACTTTCTTCTTTTTGAATTTCAAAATAAAAAATCCTAGTTTTCTACTACTATAAATTCTACCATTTGGAACAAGGTTTTCTCTAATTTCTTAGCACCTTCTGTCTTGCGTTTTTCAATCCCTGAAATTATTTTCTTAAATATCATTTTCATCTCTTTCCCATGATAACCATTTGAAATTTTCTCTCAAATTTGGTCAATGTTCAAGTTAAAACATTTAGATGTTGGTTCAATTTGATACTGCTTACTGTTTCTTTTGAAACAAAAAGATAAGATTTCTGAAGTATCCAAAAAGTCCGAGGACCTTTAGTACTGTACTCTACCCTCGAACCAGCAGCCTTCACGCCATGTCTCTCAAAGTGCTCCAAATCGCCCAGCACAATGGTTCTGTCCCCTTCTTAGTTGAAAAACCTATGGATATATGCTTTTGCCATCTTTGATTAATGAGAGTCTCTTCTGCCAACACCTTACTTTCCTCATCCTTGATATACTTCAGGTCTTTCACTCTCTCGCCTTCGCGAGCCTGTACAGTTTCTTTCTCATCTCCATCTTTATCCCTTAAGACATTATTAGAGCATATATAAAGATATATCTTTAATAAACAGTTGTTTTGACAACTAACTTTGAGATTTAAAAGGTTATATAAGCAGCAAACAAGCAGGAGATACATGTCATAAATTATATGATACAAATAATCTGTTCCCAAACTAGCACACTAATTTCCTCATCCTGTTTATTTGCATAACTAAAACATTAGTACAAATCAATGAAGCCTCATCTCAAACATCTATCCAGAGCTCTAGGAAAAAGAAAAAGAAAGAAGGGAAGCAATAAAAACTACAGAAAGACAAGAAAAGAGACAGACACGAAAAGTAGGAAAACGAAGAAACAAAAGGGAGCTCCTCCACCGAGTACTTGTGCTACAATGAACAATAGAACACATGGAATCTTATATCCTAGCAGACTTCTTTCTCCATTCAGTTCGACACCTATTTATTTCAAGTCCATCGCTTGATAATCTCAACAAATGCAAGAAGCTCTTGTTTACATCCTTTGGAGCAGTAGCAGATCCATTAGCTCCGTGACTCTCTAAAGCATCAGCATCCTCAATAGGTTCAACGCTTGTAAGGGAATCAACAACGTCATCCTGCTGACACTCACGCCTATAATCTATTGTAATTGTTTCCAGTTCATGTGTATCAATGATTTCTTGAGGAATACTCTGCCAGCAGAAAAAAAAATTTGTTAGCAAAATAGAGAAAGTAGTGCATAAATGTAAAACATAAGACTTCCCTTGTTTTAGAATTTACTTCTAATGACTCCCCCATGACTAGTCTAACTATTTATAACAATGAAGAGTAACAAAAGTTCTATGAACAAGACAACATAAGACCCTAAGAGTTCTCTGCACAGTTGTTAAATTTACCACGGTAATGGCAGAAAAGAAGTTGCAGTGGGGAGAACAGTTTTAGTTGCAAGAAGAATTTTTTTTTTATTGCATCGTATATATGGTTGGCCACGTCCATTTATTCAACTACAGATAGGAAGCATCTACAAACCTCAAGTACCCATCCAATGTAAGTGACATTGTTTACATGCTGATTCATGTCCAGATCAGCTCTTCGTGGCTGCCAACAAAACAATGAATATCCTGAGTGCTTGAAAAGAATGTCATTGAACTCGGGATTTTAAAATGACACCTACCACCATTCCTAGCTTCGAATACTCAGCGGGATCTTCAAGTTTTGCTATTTTCTTTAGGCTGCCATTATTCTCCTCAGGAAAAGCTAACCTGGAATTGTGAACAGTCAAACAAGAATAGAGTGCCCCTTATCAATAACATTGCTGCCAATAAAATACAACACTCAAACTTACATGTGACGAAATCATGGTCAGTGACATTGCAGATGATATGCAATAGAGTAGACAGGGTAACACGTTACACATAACACAATTGTGGCTGGTGCTGTTATGAAGTATATAAAATTAAAAATATGTTTGATTGAAGAAGGGGAGGGGTAGTTTTTTTTTTTTTGCTTCTCCAAAGTGAAGTACTTCTCAGATCCCTAAGTTTGTAAAAGTGGAAGAGAGTGAAAGACCAATACGTATTTCCTCCTTTCAGTCTAATTTCAGAATAGTGGCAAATCTCTCAGGAAATCCAAGTTATTTGGGAAACGTAGAAGTTAAAGACTAATTCCGTCCCTTTGTCTAATTTCTCTCTCACTAGCCACCCTCACTCTACTCGATTTAAACATAGTGAGTAAATAGAAAAGGAAGTCAGAATGACTCAAGTGTATTACTTCAATGAAATATAAAAATGTAAAATTGACGATTGGAGTTGACTTGATAGAGAAGACACCACATATGATTGTCTGACAGTCTAACTACAGTGAATATACGTCTGGGAAACAAGCTTGCACCAGAGTAGAAACAAAGTGGATAAGAGACAGATTGGTTTAGTTCTTTTCTATTTCTTTTTTCGTTTTGCAAAACCATGTGTGCGCGCAGGCACATCCTTGGATTTGGTTCTGAAGAATTGGTTATGCATATGTTGGAAAAATTGTTCTTTAGAAACAACCCTTTGTTTTCCAGAAAAGCAGAACAAATGGTTTCAAGGTCTAATGTAAATTATGATAGTTAGAAGGATAAGTTTTCATTGATGATCCTTTTGATTATGGTATAGGAATATTTTGAACAAAAAACAAAGATGGTTTTTCCCAAATAAAATGTAAATTGGATTAATGTATGTAACATGAGAAATATTTCCCGTTCCTTCACCGGAAAGATATGTGGCCACGAAAGAGGGATTAAGTGGAACAAAGTACACTAAAGCTGGAATGCTCTTTTATCATGTATGTGGATTACTTGGTCAATTACCTGATTCATTTTTATAGGGCTATAGGCCTCGAACCATAGACCTCCTCGGTAAAACATATCAAGTTTATTATTATTAAAAATAATCTGAACTGTTTCAAAGACCCAACATGCAAAAAAACCCTGCAATTCATATATCTACTCAATAATTTTTCAAGGGAGTCAAATGGATCTGAGGAGTCATCTTTCTTTTATTTGGGGGGTGGGGGGTGGGGTGGGGGGGACGTTCCATTTTCTACATCATCAATGTAAGTGTTAAATCCTTCCATTCCCATCAATCAGTCTAAGATACAAAAACTCATCAAATACCAAGAAATAGATGTAATAATTAAGAATCTGTAATGTCTTTGAGATTCAAACCATTTGTGTTAGATATATGCGCAACTTATGATAGTATTTAACAGCTACATTTTCATCTACCAGCACCAAGAATCATGTACCCATTAACACCATTCAAAACCGTTGTATAATAATTTCAAGAAGTTCAATGAACAGTTTCCTCATTACAGTTATATTTTACAAGAATGCTTTACCCACTTAGGAAATTATAAGTTCCAGGAAAGGAAAGGGAAAGAAGAAAAATGAAAAAGAGGAACCTAAGTTTACCTCAGTTCTTTTGGAAAATAGAGCTCCAGCTCATCACGAACTTCATCAGTGACCTTTTGAAGCCGTCTTGTGTCCTGGTTCATCATGAGCCACTTGCTGCAATCAGATATCATAACATCCTAATTTAATTTTTGTAGAATAACTCGACAAGCAATATAGGAAAAAGAAAGGATTTACAGATTGTTAGAAGGTGGCATCTGTGACCTTGATACTCGAGAAAATCATTAACACTGCCAAATTACAGACTTCTTCACAAAGTAAATACATTGACTCGGATGATTTAGAAGCAAAACACTCCATGGATGTACTTTAAGCTTTATGCAGTAACTTACAAAAGGAATTCATTTGTTCCAAAAGCTGCCTTTGCGGGAAATGTATTTAATAACCAAGTGGGCATGGAAACTACTGCACCACACTTGTGTGGAAGGGTATATGTAAAAGATAAGCAATTCACAGAATATATGTATCAACTATGTTAAGTATTTGCAACAAATATACTTAAGCCTGGAATACTGCATGCCTAGAAGTATACATGTCCACTTGGAGATGTGCATTGAACAGGAATATTATCACTTTTAGTGCTATCTATATTCTTTCTATTAGGTTTATTATGGAGTATAAACATAAATTCTGCACCTGGTTGCTCTTCCAATGACTTCACCAGTAGCGCAGTCTTTGAGAATCCAATCACGTCTAGTCCCAATCCTGCCTTCACTTTGGCACCAAGTCTCTATTTCAACAACATCACTCCTGTTCCATACCACAGACAACATTAACCATGGGTACAACAGCCTTGTAGAATAAACCACTACAGTGAACACTTGCAAGGTATAAAAGGATTACCAAGCAGGGTACTTATAGATCTCAATGTACATGCGAGCAGTAACCCATATAAGATGTAATTTTCTCATGCTATGGGTAGTTGCAAATCCATCCGTTGAAAATCCAACACTTTGAGCATGGTTGCATCCAACCTCCTACATCACAGAGTTTAGATATATTTATGCCCATATAATCATACATAACCAAAATATAACTATTCTCCCTCCGTTTCAATTTGTTTGTCTTATTTTCCTTTTTAGTCCACTTCAAAAAGAACGCCTCTTCCCTTTTTTGGCAATTCTTTAATTTCAGTTTTATGGTATGTTTAAGACCACAAGATTCAAAAGTTTTAGTATTTACTTTCTTGAAGTCCATGTAAGTCAAACCCAGACAAACAAATTGAAATGGAATAAGTACTACTATAGAGTACAGGACATGCTGGACTATGCCGGAGCATACTGCAGATTTGCTTAGTTGCTGGATGAAAAGAGGAGGCAGCAAAAGTCAAAAGAAGTGGTGGAGGATCATCCCACAATGCATCTGGTGGACAGTTTGGAGAGAGAGAAATGGGAGGTGTTATGAAGATAGATCCAATTCCATCCAGAAAGTTAAATGGAATTGTATAATATCTTTCTACTTTGGGTGTAAAGAAGTAGGTTTAGAGGATATAGATCAGTTTGTAGATTTATTAAGATCTCTGTAAGTATCTTGTTTTCTAGGTGCTGTTTTTTTTTATCTAACACTTTTTGATGGTGTCCAGCATGTCCTTAATGCTGAGGAATACACATTTACCAGTTTCAAAAAAAAAAAGAGTACAGCACACAAAAATAATTCCCCAAAACTCTATACTCCCACCATTCCAGCTCAAAGAAAAGTACCAAAAAAGAAGAAGAGATGCATTGACAAATCAAGAGCTCATATTCAGTGAAAGAGTTGATTAACACAAAAGAATCAATCTTTCATAAAGCTAGCTGGACCTGCAATAGATTGGCGATGCTTTCGAGAAACAGACATGCATTCACAAATCAAGAGTTGATTAACACAAAAAACCCAAAAATAAATCGATCTTGTCATAACAGTAAACCAGCTAAAGATTGGCGATACTTTCGAGAAATAGACATGCATTGACAAATCAAAAGCAATCGATGAAAAAAAATAAACCAGACCTGCAAGAGATTGGCGATAGTTTCAACAGTTACAGTTTTGTTAATCCCAACCTCATAGCACCTAACAATAAACTTCTCCTTATACGACATTCCATCCTCCGACACAGTCCCCAACCTCAATCGATCCGCAAGACTCGGCTCATACGCCATCTGCTTACTCTTAGTCGTCTCATTAGTAGCTACCGCCAGCACCAGACCAGACCTCGCCCCAACCGAACAAGATGAAACAAGCGATTTTCTACACCCAATTGAAACTGAATTGAAAAATCTCTTGGAACACTGATTATGATCTCCAATGGCGACATTGCCAGCTTGAAACGTCCCTCTACACAACATTGTTTGATCCCAAATCAATTAATTAACTCTTTTTCTTCCCTAAACAGAGAGATTTTGGGTTTTTCTTAGAGTATAGAGAGTTTGCTTCTTTTTTGGTCGATGGGATCGAGGTGAAGGTTTGAGGCTCTCAAGGAAGTTTAGAGTGAGGCGAGAGAGATAAGCGCATTTACACAGAAATTAATGTTGCCATTTGTTTCCTGCCAATTTTTACCTACCCGGCCCGATATTCTTACAAAACTATTGAATTTTTTTAAATAAGTTTGGTGATTCCAACTTTAAATTTTGTAGGACTCTACTAGACGAATTTATGTCTATTACACTTTGCAAAACATAAACTTTTTATTTTTATTTTTTTGATGTCAAGGATTTATTCCAGTTATTTTATTGTTACTAAAAGTTAAAAGGAGAACTTTAGCATATAGTCACTCAAAAATAGCTTAATACGCTCTATAGCTACAATTTGCTAATTTCGATTCGTAGCTAGGCGAATTGTATATGTATATTTATCGAATTATATATGTATATCTGTCAAATAATTGTATATATGTAACTAATATACATATATATTTGTATACCTGGCGAGCGAGATTGGGAGAGGGAGGAGAGATGCGAGAGAGGGCAGTGAGTGGAGAGAGGTGAACTGTATACGTATATCTATCAGATAATTGTATGTATATAACTGATAGACATATGTATTTGTATATCTGGCGAGAGGGAGGAGAGAGGCGAGTGAGAAAGGGCAGAGAGTGGAGAGAGACTTAATTGTATTTGTATATATGTTAATATAATTGTATATATGTGTATAATTTGTATTTGTATATGTATAAAAGAGGACCAGTGACGTAATTAAAGCTAAAATTAAGTTGCGAGTCGTAAATAATTCAAACTATAGCTATATTAGTTAATTAACTAATTTTTATTTATTTGAGTTACTTTATTTGTGTAGTTAATAACTTGTTAAGTTTATTAAATTTAAATTGCACAAGAAATTATTCATAAAGAATAGTAAAAACAAAGAAGCTCAACTTTATTAACTTAGACCATTTTTTGCGTGGTTGTCACATTTAAGTGTTCAATGTCCTTCTCCAAATTTACTTTGACTTTAGGCATAGGTTCATAGAATATGGTATGGCCTAAAGGCAATTGGAGTAGCAAATCTTGTGTAATTATAAACTTTTGGTCATAATGTGGAGTACTCTCTGCCACAATTTCATGAGCTATTTGATTTCTAAATCGTAATTTGATAATTTGTTTTTATCGATCTAAATAGTAGGGATCTAGAATTATATGGTGCATGTACTGACTGGTAGGTACTAAGGAAATAATAGCCCGTGTGCAAACACAAGTTCATTACTAGTTCCTCTGTTTTTTTTAGTTGTCATATATACTAAAAATACTTGTTCTAAAATAATTGTCAGTTTAAACAATCAAGAGATAATTTATTGAGCAAATGAGATTTCTCGCCAAGATGTGGTAAATCGTTCAAGGAAATTTGATTATTCATATAACCTTTTTTTAAATTATTATTATTATTATTTATTTATTAAAATTATCACTTCTAAGACTACTTTTTTGTTTGTTTCATTTTGTTTATCTTATTATCGTATTGTTATTACTGCTTCCTTTTTAATTCTCTTGAGTCGAGAGTCTATCGGAAATAGTCTTACTACTCTCACAAGGTAGGAGTAAGGTATACACATTCTACCCTCCTCAAACAGCACCTATGGAATTATACGGGATATGTTAGATGTCAGTTTCTACAACACCATCTTCCGGGATTCGAATTGGCCCGCAGTATAGTTTGTATTAATGACATTTGGTCAAGTATTTCTTGCATACTAACCTTTCAAAGAGGACAAATTACACTATTTCTGATAGACTCCATACTAATCAAGCTTACTGAGACATGAAAATGAAAGTGAAGCCAATTTTATTGGTTTGCATAGAGTAAAATGTAGATATACATAATAAAGAATTGCATCAGATGAGATTGTCAATTTAACCTTCAGAAAAAGCAAGTCACTTTTCCAGAGTATTATTTATCTCAGAGAACACAGTATTGAACATTTGCTTTGGTTTCACTTCCTGTCACACTTGAATTCTATGTTGCATTCATCTATTTTGCTGATAAGCAGCAGTTACTAGCCAATCCTTAACTGGTGAAAATGTTGGGACTGTTGAAGATGCCTCTGAGATCTTTTCTCCAACATAAAGTCCACAGAATGTCATTGAAGTTCCAGTGGAAGAACAATAACCTGTAGCACCTGCTATCGAAAATCAGTAAGCTGCCTTTGCTCGAGTTTTCTCCAGCTTTCTTAATTTCTTTGCAATGTAGTCTCATATAAGCTCAAAAAAGGAGAGTGGTATAAAGAATGAGTTTTTTTCAGAATTTATCAATCAAAACATCCATCTTGGTGATGAGTTTCCTGCACTTAGACGTGGTGGTCTGATTTGTGGCTCCATGTTGTTCCGTTTCTTCATGATTGAAGATACTGTCGGGCTGTAATAGTCATTACTCCTTTGTGAAGTTGTCCCTTGGGAGTAGACCTTTCTTCCTTGCATAATGTTCCTCTTTTGTTCTTGGTTAGCCCTACGAGCTGCTGAGTTTTTTGAAACCGGCCCCCATCTATTGTAGTTAACACAACTTTGGCTTCTTCCTACTTGATGAAACCTTCCCCCTTTAGGACTTGGATAGTTTCTGCTTTCAGCAGTTTCCGCGGAGTACATTGTCGTCTCTCCATCACTGCTGTATTCATTTTGAGCTTCCAAAACCTCTATGAGACAGCAACTTGATTCAACCTCACTCTGGGCCCCATTAACAGATCTGGTAGACGCAACTTCAGCGTCTGGCACAGGGCTTGGCTGGCCAATGTCACTAGAATTTTCTTCTCTCGCTTTATCGATACAATCATCATCAGAGTTGGATAGGGTCTTTCTGACATGCTGTGGTGATCCAGCAGCTTTGATGAGAATCCTTGGTGGAAAGTTAATATCCAAAAGCTGGATTTGAGTACTCTCACTCTTCCCAACTGGTGTTGAAGTTAATCTCCGTGACTCAAAAATTTCAGGAGTTGGAATTCCCTGGACATGAGTAATTACTGTTTCCTCTTCCAAGTTAGTGGGAACAGCAGAACAGCTTGGTCCAGGATCTTCTCTAGGTCGGGGCAATCCGCTCGAAGATGATGGTGTGCAGTCATTTTCAGCTTCAGTTGACTTAAAAACACACCGCATTGTGAAGGATGCACAAGAATGATCACTTCTTTGACCAGTAGACATCAGCCGAATCAGTGGTAACTTTGGTTTATTGAGGTCATCAAGGCTTCCTTCCCAGTGTTGGTTCAACCAGTCGCATATGATAGGGATGGGTATACCAAATTGCATGGGACAGTCTTTCCATGATGATAATGGAGATGGCGAAGTTGATGAGGATTTTGAGTTAGGAGATGTTGCTAGCTTCATTGGATCACACACCATGAAGGCTAGATTGCCATGAACATCAAAACCAGCAGAACCCGGCCTCCAAGTTATTCCATCAGTTGACAGCTTTATAAGGTTGTCAGTGGCTATTACCACTTTTCCTTCGCCAACTGTCAACTCCTTTTTCTCGCTATAACCTAACAGGTAGACGGCATTACCCAGCTCAAGATTAGGTTTAGAGCAAGTTTTCAGGTAGTGAGGTTGCTGAACATGTGCATTTGTGTCTCCATCCATGACGTCAAGGCCCACTATAGTCAGATCTAGTACGGAGCTGGTAATAAAAAACCTGTAATGAGAAGTAAATGATCATGTGATAAACATAAAAATGAGATGGCCTGAAAAAGGAAAAAAACTTGCTTGACCAGGTAGACAAATATACACAAGTATTGTGCATAACATTCACAAGCATTCGCTAGTCAGAAAGCAAAATAAAGTTAAGCAATCAATCTTACAAATGTGGAGACAGTACTTTAATGAGGTGAATCGGGTAAGTTAACCAATAATTCTTATTCTCCTTCCTAATTTTCCTCCGCATCCATCCTACATCCCTTTTAATATAGACTCCCATTTCTCTAGCCACGATTGCAATGTACTAAGTACAGTTAACCTCCATAAGCGCACAACATATAACAATACTCAGATGCTAAACAAGTAATTTGATCAACACAAGCTAACATCGAACCTTCAGCTTCATAATCCAAAAGTTTATCTGATGTAAGTGATAAAGCATTCATACTTGGCATGCCAACATGACTACACGAGAAGTTTTATTTTTGTTCCTCATTATCAGTAAGATGTTAGCTAAATGACATTTTACGGATCAATGTTGCATTTTTTATAACCTACAAGTATTTATTGGCAACCTTTATGTAGACTGTCAAGGAAATTCAAACCTGATTATAATTAAAGTCAATTCACCTTGAGCTGCGGAGAACCAACACAAGAAGAAAATGACTTGTATATACATCAACATGCATGCATACATGCGATTTAATTTATTATGCACTATCTAAAGCCACAAATGCCATCAGCAACTAGAGATGGACTTTTTTTATTGCCCCAAAATCCAAGTTCTTACACAGATTGAATGCCCAAAGACCCGACTCATCTTCTGCAAAACATCAAACTGGTAGTGGGAGCTTAGAAGATCTAATCCTCATTGCATCTGATCTGACGTTCTCCTGCTCTCTTGTTATATACATCATATCAGGCAAATGTGATAATCTTATCCTCGTTGCAAATTGATAGACTAGTGCTACATATCTCTACTTATGTTTCGGAAGGTCAAGTGTGAAATCCATGCACATTAATGTTGCTCATGTTGCTTTAAATACTTGATAAACTATTAATGACACCAATCTGAACCATTGCTATGTGATTGATTATCAATCAACTACACCTCAACTCAAACTACTTAAGGGTCAACAATTGAATCCTCTATATTCACCCCTATTTGAGCCATTCCGTCAGCTCTGGCCCTAGTCTTATGATTGAATTCTTAAATACCTTTCTAACATATACATTCACTGCAAAATTTGTGACTAATGGGAACTGGGAATAAAGGATCAAGCAAAACAATTTTCAGAAGCACTCGTACTCACGTGACTAGGCAATCAGACTATATAGTGATGCATGCATCTCTCTCCTTTTCTATGACTTCAAGCCGCATCTGATGCAGAGTGATCCAAGATCAACAAGCCCACCTAGTTTGATGAGCTTCGTACCATCAACAATCATTTTCCATGTAAGAGGTGAACAACAGAGTGCCTGGTGGAAAGTTTAGTTTGAGGATTGTCCCAACACCACCATCCTCTTCACTAAAATCAATCTTGGGAATGACATTATCGATTGCATTAACAAGATTATTCGCCAGATGAAGCCCGCCATAAACCTTTCAAGCTTCTTGGCAGGACTACTCCAATCTATTCAATAATTGTCACAACACACAGTGATGGTGGTAGTCTGGTAGAGCAGGAAGGTGCACGGGAAATGACAGTTTGAGAAAGAACTGTTTTGACTAACTACCCTTTCCTGTAGCCACATAAATATTATGTATAGCTTCTAAAGACTATAAATATTGGATCTTGAAATGGTGTCAATGGCTCATAAAGCAAAGGTCTTTCGACGGAGAATATGATTTTGACAGATTCCTATACAATGTCGATGATGGAAGGCCAATGCTTTGATGAATACTTACACAGAGCAAACATTTCACCAAAAATAGTCCAAGAAACTAACGGAATCCTAAGTCAGCCAGGTGTTCAATAGACTAAGACAAGCATCTCAACTAATAGTAGTTATTATCTCACAAAGTCACTTCACTTTTTTCTTGATTCCAATTTTCATCAACAAAAAAAAAAGACTTTTTGATATAATAACTATTAGTCGAGTGACCGTAACAGAAATCAATTAGCATAATAAAGGAAAGTTTCTTCACCCTTTGGAATCTGAACAAAGAGACACTACAATAAAACAGCAGCAACAAATACAACCCAATCCCAAATTAGTTGTAGTCAACCATATGAATCAATTTCCACTCTGTAAAGCAAAAACTGAATACATTACAAAGATAAAAGTCAATAAGAAGAAAAACTAACCTGTGTGGAAAAAGGCAAGCAACAACTCCGTTTTGAAGACGGATCTCAGCAGCTTCAGCAGCAACCACAGAAGGAAGTATTATATGGGTAGTAAGCAGCAAATTCCGGTGGATCAAGAAACCAGTGCCACTCGAAGCTATATAAGCCATAGCAGAACCTTTGCCTGAAAAAATGGTAGCTTTCATTTTTTCAGACTTGCCACCCCCATTACAGAAACACCAAGAATCAACCAAACCCACCATTGTTATAGCTTTTATTCAAATGGGGTGTCTTTAAAATCAAGAAAGATTGTAACTTTAGATCCAGAATTGCATTTTTAGCTCAAAATGCCAATTTGTTACATCTGCCAGGTAGCTTTAGACCAGTCTATAACGGGTGTGGTAACTATCATTGAATATGATAACGTATTGCAGAGAAATGGGGGACAAGTAACTCAAAATATGCTTAAAAAATGGGATTTTTCAAATCAGGAATATAGTAAAAATATAAAATCTCGAGTCAGAGAGAGAGAAGAAAACACAGGGATGGGCAGGAGACAGGAAACTGCAGAGTGCAGGGCTGCAGACATGGTAAGTGTAATTTATATTTTTTTAATTATTTTTTGCTCAACATTATTAGGAGTACTATAATAAAAATAAGAAAAGATTGAATTAGTTTAAGAAACATAAGTAATGGTAACATAACAATGTTATTTTTCTCCCCTTTTTGTAGATTAAAATGGTGGTGCATTAACGTTGTTCACGTTTGTTTCTTCCTCTTTTTTGTCACATTTTTTATTATACCCTTATTTATGCTAATTAGTCAATATTTAATACTTCAAGAACATTTATTATTAAGAACAAAATATGAAGAGTGTACTCTCTTCGCTTTATATTACTTGATCTCTGCTGATCTAGTACAATCCTTAAGAGAATTTTAATTAAAGATATATTTTACCAAACTAACTTTACGTTTAATTGTATTAATAACCATAATTCCCTTTCAACATTTTTTTTCCTTTGGGTATATAATGACCAAACTTTTCGGTGTGTGATGATGACTAACCATTAATAAATCACATGTCCGAGACCTATTTATCAATGATACATTAAATTGATTGATTCCAACAGCTCAATTCCCACACTGATGGTTGCCTAAAAGCACATTCTCTCACATGCATGGCTTGAAGCAATTTCATTTTCCTTTCTCTTTATTATTATTTTTTAAAATTGAAATCTCAACTAATTCACTTAACGTTAAGACAAATTTCTAAAGAAAAAAACGTACACAGAAAAAATCCTATACATCTGGTTACTCTTTATTTCGTTTGTTACTTCAAACACAACTATAATCACTCAATTTGATTCAGAAAGAATGCAATCGCCATGTAAATATTGAGATGAAGAAGAGTACTTTACCATATAAGCTATTTGACTCCACATTGAAATGATATTTGAATAAATACGAAAAAGATTGCAACAAAGCAACCTTACATCTTCATAGAAGAAGGCAACAATGGCGGAAACAATGAAAACTCCCATGTTCTTTACCCTTACCTTCCTTGGCTATTTTAATGTAGTATTACTATGAGTGAAATGCTAAACTGTAAATGGAACGTACTGCACTAAAATGTAAAAACAGAGTTTGTAGAAGGTTCAACTTTTAACTTTCGAGCGCCACTACACCAACAAATATATTGTTAAATAGGCAACCAGGAGATTCAGAACCAACAAAACATCAAGAGTAGCTTGCAGTATCACACTGTTTACTGGTTACACGATTCAAGAGACTCCCTTCATATGAGAACAATTTACTTCACCTCCTTGCAACTAGAAAGAGAATTACAGCTAAAAGTAAATGTTCTAGATATAAACATTGTAAGCTCATTAGTTCAGGAAATTGCTTCAACTGCCCTCAGATTTCTCCAGTGCTGCCAAAGAACAGGGAAACGATGACCATGTTAGTATCAAAGCCAGCTTCTCTTAACAGCATATATTGAGAAGCGATAACCAAATACAGTATCAAGGAAGGTGGAAATAATATATTTTAGCAGTGACATTTAGTTTCAGATGAACAAAAGTTCCTAAAAAAAAGAAAGGATCTTCCTAGTGTACATAAAAACATAAATCAAGTTCGTCATAGATCACAGTGGACACAACAAAGATAAAAATATTAGTAACTAGTCATTTTATCTGGTTTCCCAGAGTCAAATCTCAACACGGAATGACTTGAATAAAGTTTCTCTAATTATTCTTTAGATGAGTTCGGCAGCTAAACCATGTGGATTATTATTTCTATAATGGCTTGATATTAAGTAGGCATCATAATCACCTATATCAGTGAGGTGATATTGATTGCTTGACTGAGAGAATAGGGGTAGAACAATTTCCAAAGGTCCAGTCAAGGGGACATGTTCATATGAAGCGCTATGTGCTAATATAGTAATGTTGCTATAGATAGATTGACTGACATCTAGTGGAAACACAAGGGTCACTGTCATGGTGATCAGCTTAGTGCTTTCAATGATAAGATGAAGGGAGGTGGTGAGGCAGTGTTTCCTCCCCTGGAGCTACACTAGTACACAAACTCTAAATAGACATTCAAGCAGTATAATACAGGTTCTCTGGCAATCCATCAAAGGGCCACTAGTTTTTCTAAGAGGAGGTTCTATCTGCTGAATACATTATTAAGAGAAGAAAACCCAAACAAGTAGTTTATTCACCATAGGTGATATCAGAATATTCAGCAACTGAATGTGAGTGTAACCCTTCGAGTTCACATAAAAGATTTATTCTAATTTTTCTGAAATGAACTCTTCGAGTTCACATGAAGATTTATGTCATCAGTGATATCTTTCACCTTGATGCAAAAGACAGAGCAGGGTGATAATTGCTTAATTATTTGAAGGCCTTCTCTATGACAGTGTATGATATCCCTAACCAATTCTAGTGTATTCAATTGCAACCCCCTGATTGAATAAACTCGCCCTGTCAAAATGCAAAATAGGCTAGGTACAAACATTATACACAACTATTGAACGAAAAAGACTTGTGAAGCCACGGTCTAGGTGTGGATCAAGTCTTCTATTGGCAAGCTTCTACAAGTTTTTCAAGCATATTACATTAATAATAATTATTCATAACATTTACCTATTTCATCCAAAAAAAAAAAGAACAATACTTATTCATGATTTATTTAGACAAAGAAGAAAGGAGGAAGTTACTGTTGTAGTTGAGAAGCTTCTCAATGAGGTCAACATGAGTCATCAGCATTCTACGACAGCAGTATCGAACCAAATTCAGTGCATCAAGTGCATCCCTGCACAATAAAATAATACATATGAATAGACCCATTCAAATATTACTTGAGTCAAAGAATTTCACAGGTACTTCTGAAGCAAACACTTGCTGCATTGTTTTATCTAACTCCACCTACTTAAGGTTCGCATTCTACATTTCAGACCTCAATATTTTCACAAACAACGTCAAAAATAGTCAAATTACCAACTCAATAGGGATGAGAGGCAGTCACTACCCAATTTCAGCTGGATTATCAAAAAGTGTTCATGTTTCATAGTTAATTGTTCCATAATAGGATTTCAATTCAAAAGGCACTAATGGCAGACACAACTAAAGGCAGACACAACAAAAAAGTAGCATTTTTTTTTAGGGTTTAAGGGGTATAGGGCATATAACGATTCTCACCCTTCGGCATAATCAGCTTGAAGAAGATCAAGATATTCATCCCATTTGTTGCCAATAACCTAAATATACAAATCAATTTAAGCACAAAATCAGTTCCACAGAATTAATCACTCGAAACAATTAAGTAAAAATCAGCTAATTTCGTTTTCTTCTGAAATAATGGAGAATTGAAATGCTTAATAACAGAAATTACCTTCCCGCAGGTGAAACAGCGCACTGGAATGATCATCTTGCTGAAACCCTAGTTTGAAGTCTCCAACTTTCAAGCTTCAGCAGCTATGTCCCTTGATAAGGGGAATTTCAGTCCTTATATACGGAGTAAATGGGCCTGGGCTTTCAGAAATGTGGCCTTCTTTTGATATGGATGTGGTCCGACCCGGTACTCTTTCTTCTTCTTCTTCTTTTTTTATTTTTTTTATTCTATAATTATGAAAAAAATAGTAAATAATTAACCGAACATACTTGTTTGATAGCTCAAAACATGATTTAAAATATATTATGGGCCAAATCAAGAACTCGCACATATTCAAAATATAAGAATAGTAGAAATAAGAGTGTTGAGATTAGGGGTGTTCACGGTTTGGATAAAACCCATCCAAACCGAAAAATCAAACCAAACCGATAAAATAAAACCGATTTTATTTGGGTTTGGTTTTAGGTTTTTGAAAACCGATAGTATTTGGTTTTGGTTATGGTTTATTTGAAAAAAATCGAAGAAATAACCGAACCGAACCGAACCGATGAATTATATACATATATTTTATTAATATACATACTTAATATATTGTTTTTATAAACAATTTTTAAAGATCTTATACATATTTTCATTAAAAATTCTTTTATAATTTACTTATTGAAAGCAAAAATTCCCAAGATGAAACATTTATCTTATTGATTTCATGTATATGAGTGTCTGTGACAATTCTTTGTGGGACTGAAAATGTTATTTTCTCTTCCTTCTAGACCAATATAGTGAATTTTAAAGCTTTATTGATAGTAAGTTTAGTGATCGAAAGTTCAGTAATTTAAGTCATTCTAACTATCTTTAGTTTTGAATGAATTGTTGTCACTTTTATCACATTTTAAATGAATTGTTTCTTTTATTTTTGTGTATGGTTAATAACTGAACCAAACCAAACCGAAACCGATAATCACCAAACCGATAAATGTATATTATATTTGGTTTGGTTTGGTTTTGATAATTTTAAAACCGATTAAGTTGGTTTGGTTTTGATTTTGACCAATAACCGATCCAAACCAACCCGTGAACACCCCTAGTTGAGATGTCTGCTTGATTATACTAGATGAGATATCATGAACAAATATATTTGGAACAAGATGAGAGTGATATCCGTGAATAAGATGGTGGAAGTGAGACTAAGATAATTCAGACATGTGAAAAAAGATGTATGTATACTAGTAAAGAAGCGTGGAATGTTGGCTATCGTGAATTCGAGATGTTAGAAATACGATGAAAAAGTATTTGAAGAGAGATAATTATTAGACAAGACATGACACATAACTTACTGGCATTGGCAGAGCTAGTAAGGGCAAGAGTATTCATTTGATTATCCTATTTATGTATAAATAATTTTTTTAATTTTATATATATATATATATATATATATATATATATA
>NW_006239073.1:198530-233843 GCF_000226075.1 Solanum tuberosum | reverse complement strand
TATATATATAGTAGATGTTGAACCATTCGACTTTTCTTTTATTTAATTCTTCATATTTTAAACCTCTTTAGTGAAAATTTTGACCTCGTCACTGCTTATCGAGGATATGATCATAAGTACAAGAATATAAAAAATTAAGCTAGAAGACTAATATGTAGTCGAACATTGTCTATTCTATACTCTTTTATTATCTTATCCCTCAATTGTAATTAGATTGTAGTCCCATTTAAAATCCATGTTGTAATGTTTACTTAAGTCGAAGGTCATTTGAAAACTGAAAATAAACTGTATAGGTAAGATTACATGGGTATTTTTCCCCCAATAAATATTGAAAATTTTACACAAATCTCACGGTGTTAAGAGTTTATTACATTCCAAATTACAAAAAATGCTTAAATTTGGTGGAATCCGGATATATCTCAAAACGTTCTGATACATTGTGTTCCGATTTTGAATACATTCCTCAACTTTCCGATACACTATGTCTCGGGTTCAGATACATTACTCAACGTCTCGATACATTGCGTACGTCACGATACATCGCATAAAATAATGTATCTGACTGATGTATTAAAAAATATGAGAGAATAAGGATTATTGTAAGTTTTATGATAATTTTTTTTTAAAGAATATGATAAAATAGGTGGTGTATTTAGATAATTTTCTATAAATATTTGTGCTTTTTTCTCAAATAAATATTTGCTAATTACCAAATTCTGTTTGTTTTTGCTTTTTAGAATAGCATAAAAATCCCTACTGACAGCCTCTACTTCATCGGACTCAATTGTGTATTCCCTTTTCAAAGCGCTCTTTTTCTCGCCGGAGATTCTTTGCCGGAGAAAGGAACTTCGGTTATTCATCACCTAATAGTCCATTGAGATGGGAAGCAGCAGCGGTAGCGATGTAGAAGCGGGATTCGCGAAGCTACAAGGTGAAGATTTCGAGTATTACATGCAAACTTACTCCATAATCCTCGGCCGGAATTCCAAAAAATCAACGGTGGATGTCGACTTATCATCTCTCGGTGGCGGAATGAACATCTCCCGACACCATGCCCGCATCTTCTACGACTTCCAACGACGTCGTTTTGCCCTCGAAGTACTGGGCAAAAACGGGTGTTCAGTTGAAGGTGTCCTTCACCTTCCCGGTACCCCACCCATCAAGCTAGATTCTCAAGACCTTCTTCAGATCGGAGATAAAGAGTTCTATTTCCTCCTTCCAATTCGTAGCATCCTTGGTGGGTCCAGGGGACAACATGTCAATGCGAATTATCCGGTGGCGGGTCCTGCCGCCGTGGCCCATCATCACCAGCAGCAGCAGCATTTGTCACCGTCTCCTGCTGCGAATGTAGGTGCGGGGTATGGTGGGGCAGTGAAAAAGGGCTTGTTCAGAGGGAGAGAGTATTACGAGGAGGAATATGATGACGACGATGATGATGGTGGTTCTGTAGGTAAGAAGATGAGGAGGGGTGAAGGTCCTGAGGGTGGCGGCTATGGGTATGGTTCGTGTGGTTCCAGTGGGAAGGCTTCGATTTCTGGGCAATTAGGTCAGTACGTTTTATATCTGCTTTATGGTATTTGTTGAGGAAATCTTTAATCTTGGTTAACCATGAGGTTCTTCCTTGAATTAGTTCTCTTTTTGTATAAAACTGCATTTATACAGGTGTACTTTATATTCAGATTTTTTATTTCAATTGAGCTCCATTAAATTAACCTCCATGTTAACTTCTGTTTGTGAGATGCTAATTGAGGATTGTGAAGGACTTATTATGTTTGTGAATTACTAGATAGTAAAAAAAATCACCTTTTTATAATGTAAGGAGTTATTGACATTTCCATAGCGATGTTTCCCTGAACAACTTTGTGGATAGAGGTGCTTTTGTTCTGTAGAATTACCCTATTCTCAGTGACGCACCACGTTTTCTCCTTTAGACTATTCCGAAAACAGAATTCATTAAACAGTGGTGATCTGTTTCATGGCTTTAGCTCCTGCCAATAGATGCTTGTTGTAGACCCTTGCTACAGCATTTGGAGAACAACAAAAAGATTTTCAGCTTTGGCTTGGACAGAGTTTAATTCTTGCATTAGTATTTCGAAATTGCTGCCCCATGAATCTACAAGTTATGAATTTGCTCGATTTTCAGTAGACTCATTCACGAAATTACCAAAGCATAAAAGTGGCTTACTGGTATGACAAGCACCTTTGTAGCCTCTAATGTCTATATTATATCTGTGGATTATTTGCTGCATGGAATTTGCAAATCTGCTGAGTCTTACAGTCTTCCAGCTTCACGGGTGGAAACTTCATTGCAGATCAGGTGTAACAGTACTACGGCTTCTCCCTTTTGCCTTCTCTTTTATAACCCCTCTGGTATTTGGTTTTGCTTTGGTATTGTTTCTCTTTTCTGAAAGTTAAACTGACAACGTAATCCCAATCATGGGAGAAATCTTAGTTAGGACTTATTATCAACTTGGTTTAGAAAAGCTCTGAATGGAGCATATGGAGTTTTGTCGCGACTCAAGTTGAAGCCATTGATTCGGAGATCTTTTGCTTTCTAGTTGCAAACTCAAAATTTCCAGATATCCTAGATTTATTTATGACTAGTACTATCAGATACAGTTTGCTTACCACTTCATACTGCTAGCACGTCATACAGATCTTAGAAGTCTGTTTAAAGCACAATCCCCTTCTACAGATAATGAATACCACCATGTGCCTTTTGGTATTGGCTCTTTACTTGTAGTGCAAAAAGCATGATTGTTCCCCTCAAGGTTCCAATTTATTCGTTATAGAAAAAACATGGTATACCTTCTCAAGGTACTTCTTTTAGTTTTTCTCCCTGCAACTATCCTGAAGTCAAAGTTGGTATTTGGGATCGCTAGTTGATGAAGGACTCTTTGGAACTCTGGAAATGGTATTTTTTTGTTTTCAGGTGAAAGTCATCATTGTGCGATAAAAATTGAAGGTTATGCTCATCAAATTTTTGTCTTTTTGTTTTTTCTCAGAGACGCAACAATGATTTCTAGTCTAATAGGTTGACTTATGATTGGCAGTTAGATTATTTTGTTTTTTAAACCATGGTTTCTGGGCCAGCGTGCCCGCACCTCGACTAGTTTCACGGTATACCTGTCACCTTCCACCAACAACAAGTACCTGATAACTCTTTTTTTTGAAACTACCAAGTACCTGATAATTCTATCCACGAAGGCTAGAACAGATGGGAAAAAATCACCTAGTGTTTTGTCTCTGATGGGAGTTGAACCTGAGACCTCATGTGTCTTTCTCTCTGTTTTTCCAACTACATTGAGTCTGCAAAAAATTATGCCTAAATTTCCCCTTGCTCATCCAACAACACAACTATCTGGCTGTTTGCTGTTCTTTTCACTTCAATTGTACAGTAGCTATTATCAAATGTCAACATTGCACATGGAATGACTTCATTTATTTTTGCTTTTGACTCCTTGGTTTCTGTAGTTGAACGCCCCGACATGCATCCGAATTGGTTCTCGGTAATAGACACATCCCTCCTCACCCTCATCTCCACCATGCTCTCCCACACTTTCATAGTGTGGCATAGCAGTTCCATAACCCTATAGTTGTTGTAATTTTGAAGAAGACACTACTAGTGTATGCTCATAATGACTTACATGGACTAACATGCTAAAAAGATTGAATAGGCTGATACATACACTTGGTTTGTGGAAGGATAAAATTGTGAAACTTATATAAGAGTTCATGAGAGTGGCCTGAGGTTCCGTATAGCATCATTATACAATTAAAAAAGCTTTGCATCCTGTTACTCTGTAGTGTTCAAGGTCGCCTAAGTTGGCCTGGTCACCACGGTCATTAAGAAAAAGAAAAACTTTGTAGCGTCTTTGAAGAGATCATTTATTAATTGTCTTAGATTCATTGTCCATTTTAACTTGGGATTGAGGTGTAGTTGATTAATTACCAGTTATTGGCCATTTTGAGGTAGTTAAAGCATGCATGCATTGCATAGCAATGATATTTGCTGCAGATTAGTAAATTAATCTTAAACCTGGTTGGACCTGTACTATCTAATGATGTCATTAGGGAAAACAACGGAAGTCTTAAAATTTTTTGGGATAGTTAAAAAAAGCTGTAGATACATCTATAAGATGATATGAATGCAAAATTTCAATTTTTCACCTTTGAATTCTTGTATATTTGTACTACAGTGCATTATTCTTGTGTGTGTGATTTACAAACTATTGTGAAAAATGCAAGTATCAAGGATCTTTATTTCAAAATCTGTTGTAACATTTTTCTTTTATCAGTACGAAAACCCGTTCGAACTTGATATCTGTGTGTGAAGGTTATTTGGCTGATAACTTCTTGCAGATAAGAAGATAGATGGAAGATTGCGAGCTGACAGAGATGCTGACAATCAGCAGCTCCTGCTGTTAGAAGAAAAGGATGTTGTATCATCTGTAGCTATTGTGCTTTCTGATCTCTGTGGTCCAGGAGAATGGATGCCAATGGAGAAGCTTCATGCTGAGGTAATTTTAAAGCTATCTGTCATACAAATACCAAACTTCTATTCTTCAAACAAAGACTAAAACTTATTTGTTTACAAAAACAAATGAAACAGAAAAAAGCATTGTTGTTATTTTCTCCTTTCATTCTTCTTACCCTGAATTTTCAGAATGTGAAGTTAATTAAGGTCAATCAAGTACATTATTCAAGGCATAACTGGCCACTTTCCTCCTTTGTGATCTTCTTTTTCCCCTAAATACAAATTCGGCGCATGGGGTGGAATTTTGATTTTACATTCTCTGTTGATCCTCCCAAATGGTCAAATGGCAGTAAAAATGGTTTTGTGTGTGTGCTTGGAGGAGGAAGAAGGATACATTCGTCCTGGTTGCTTCTCATCATCCTCTTGAAATCAAGTGGCTATTTCTTTCATTATCTGTTCTATTGATTTTCTTATCATCCACTTGTAATTTTCAAGTGGCTATTTCTTTCATTATCTTTTCTGTTTTCTCTCTGCTGCTCCCTGATCACCTTTCTCTTGAATATCATTGGCCTTAGCAGTACGGCCTATCTTACATTAATTCTATGTTGCTTTGACTCTCCGAAAATGCTGCTGCACCCGTATCAGATCCTCCAAAAATGCACTATTTCCGGAGGATCCAATTCTCACCCGTCAGCATTTTGAAGAGTCCAAGCAACATAGTATTAATTTATCCACTAAAAATAGAGATTCAGGTATGACATATCCCCAGAAATTCGACATTTTCAAGGTGCCCATATGCGAGGGTTCTATTTTCTTTAATTATAGTTCTTTTGATACCTGAAGCCCTGATCCGTAATACCTGAAGACCCATATGTTAAGTAAACTGCTGAATTTGTGCCCTCTTTATTCTTCTTTTTTAGTAGTTCCACGTCACGCACGCACTATCTCTCTGTCCAACCATTAAGTTTGCTTGTTGAGCCTGCACTTTGGAACTGTCTACTTTTTATTTGCAGGTCAGTTGAAACAGTAGATCTCTTACTGATAACAATAGAAAAAAAAACATAGATCTTTTTCAGCTATCAGTGGGAGAAGAAAGAAATGTGTGGTTATATGCATTCCTTCTTGTTTTATGCTAGTCCAGTAGTTTACGAAGGGGTCTGGAAGAACGTATCTTAATGTCATTTGAAGTGGCAGTTCTCAATGCCATCTAATATTGACAGTCTTGTTCGTCCTCTAAAATGGCTCCAAAACAATACTGATTCTCGTCTTAATGTCATGAGTATATCAGAAACCATTACTGCTTCATCATCATGGTAGTAGTTGGATAATTCCCTCCCCGTTTTTGGGTCTAAGGCACATAAACTTTTGTGTTTTGTTTGAGAATTGGAATTTTGGCTGATTGTCGTCTCATGTAACTGCAGTTGGTCGAACAATATGGCGATACCTGGCACCATAGTCGTGTGAGGAGGTACCTAACATCGGAGGACTATCCCAGCCCAGAAGCCAAAACAAATCCATGGTATGGATTGCTGGTGCTGTTGAGGAAGTATCCTGAGTATTTTGTTATCAATACACGATCCAAGGGACGAGTGACTTTGGAGTTTGTTTGTCTTGTCTCACTACTTTCGTGAGAACTTGTCAGACACTTTTTAGCTGTGTAGCTTAGCTTTAGTTGAGCCTCAAGCCACTGGGGTCAAACATGGGGCATTTACTTGGTGGACAAAATTACTTGCTAGTTCTCTGATAAAATAGTCGAGATGTGCGCAAGTTAAGCCAAACACTACTGTATTACTGTGTAACCATTTCTCATACTTTCTAGAAACATTTAAAACGATCAAAAGAAATTGTAGGATTCATCTTTTTATATTATAGTTCCGCTAGTGCCGGCAAAATGAGGCCATATGTTGGTAACCCGCTCAATCCGTCCATATTTTAATGGGCTGGATGAGTGACCTTTTATATGGGTAAAATATGGGTTGATACCCATATTCAACCCATACAAATATGGGTAAAGTATGGGTAAACTGTTGGTAAAATATGGATTAGTCAAATGGGTTAAGCTTCTAACTTTTATTCACTCAAAATTCATCATATCACTAAAAGTATTGTAACTTTTCTTCCTTTTTATGTTCTTCTATAAAATTAATTATTTTTCTCTATAATTGAAAAGGTGAAGTCTTTGGCCCTCCAAAAATGTATATTTTAAATCTACATTTCTTTTGTTAATTTTAATTAGATTTTTTTATTTGGTTAATTTTATATTGGATAATAAATAATAGTGTAAAATAAGTAAATCATGTATTAATATTGACATTGTTGAAAGTGCATTAAGCATGTTTTAGTCCTAAAATGCAAATATTCATTTACTTTGAAATTAAAAATATTTTTGCCTTTTATTACATAAATTTATTTTATATTGAAAAGTTATAGGATTTTTTTTTTACTTTTATGATACAAAAAATTAAATGAAGCATTTTCAACATTTTTCATCTAAAAAAACAAAAATACTTTCTCCATGTTGAATTCTTAAGTATAGTACTATTCACTCATGAAAATATGGGTAAATATGAGTAAACTAGTATTTTACCCAACTCATTTGTTACCCAATCTATTTTTAGCCATATCAAATATGGACGGATTGAATTATTACCTATTTTATGTTGACCCATTTTTAATCCGCCCACATTGACGAAATCCGCCCATTTGCCACCACTAGACTTCCGCATAAAGGAGAGTTACAAATTTTGAATATTTTTTTGGGAAGGTTGATTTACCTCAATAGTTCATGCAACTTTTCTAGTTGGACAGTATTTTTATACATAATATTATTGATTACTAAATTACAGTGCTTACCAATTTATCTCCGCAAATACAGTAATTATATGTCAAAAACAGCCAAGGTGGTTGAAAAAATCAACAAATAAATATCAATACATCTATGTTTTTTTAGGAAATACATTATGCCCTTCGGCATACGAGCATAACTTATAAGATATTATATTCAGTGTTAGGGATATAACTTTTGAAATAATATGATATAAGTTTATTCCCGTAAAAAAGTTATTTGTTATTTCAGTATAACGGATATTATTCCCGTAAAAAAGTTTGTTATTTAAGTGTAACGGATAGTTATAAAAAAATTATTTGTTATTTAAGTGTAGCGGATATTATCCCCGTAAAAAAATTTGTTATTTAAGTGTAACGGATATTATCCCCGTAAAAAAGTCTGTTATTTAAGTGTAACGAAAATTATCCCCATAAAAAAGTTCGTTATTTTAGTGTAACGGATAGATAAGGACATAGCTTTTGAAATATTACGATATAAGTTTATCCCGTAAAAAAGTTGTTTGTTATTTAAGTGTAACGGCTATTATCATCGTAAAAAAGTTGTTTTTTATTTAAGTGTAACGGTTATTATCGTCGTAAAAAAGTTATTTGTTATTTAAGTGTAACGGCTATTATCGTCGTAAAAAGTTGTTTGTTATTAAAGTGTAACGGATATTTTCGACAAACCCATTCCAAATTAACTTAGCCCATAAGGTCTCTCCACTGGCGGCCCATTACCAATTACCGGAGCGATCATATAAAGCTTTTGAAAAGAGCGAATTAACAAACAGAAGTTGAAAGTGAACAAAGCGGAAATTAGGGTTTTGTTTTGTTGCCGACCAACGACGATGATTTACGACGTGAATTCACCGCTTTTCCGATCCTTCCTCAGCCAGAAGGGAGGCGCATCTGACAAGAGGTACATATAATTTCTCTCGCTAACCGTAAATTCATCACCGCTCAATGTTTTATGCTCATTATGCAATGTTCTCCGATTTAGGGTATTATGAATTTTATGATTTATGCTGTAGGTCAGGCTTATTAGGGTTACATTCTCAAATTCATAGCCTAACCTAACACGTAAAGTTTAATAGTTTGTGAGGTGGATTTTGCCTGCTTGCAGAAGAAGATTCCTAATTACTAGTCTGTTAGATTTCCTTTTACATTATCTGCGCCACATTGCATGCCCGTTCCTTTTGTTCGTTTCCTTTTAGGTGTGTTACGTGGAGGCTTTGAATGGATTTTATATATAAATTTCTCTATTAGCTCTACTCTATTGTGAGCTTTGTATAAATCTGTCAATTTGTTCTGCTGTATTGCATAACAGCGATGAGTTATGTAGTGTTTGACTAGTAAATATGCTTGATAGGCAATTGTGTGAATGTTTTCATATTATGGTCATGCTTTGTCAATACACTTTCTTGTAACCGCCAAGTGTTTGTGTAAGACTGAAATTTTGATTCAGTTTCAGAAATAATTCGATTAGGAAACATGTTGATTTTTGGCTTTTTCTAGCGTCTCATGTTGTCTTGTTGTATACATGTATCTTGCCAAAAATTGTTTTCCAATGTTATTCCGGCTTAATACAATCTGTAATGATTATTGTTATGAAGCTGCTTCCGGAAGAAAACATCTTTTAGGAAAGCACTGAACATTGCACTTCAAATCCATCAGAATCAGCTACTTGTGGCAAGTAGCTGTTTGGTTAACAGAACATTCAGATTAGAGTCTCTAAGATTGATTAGAGTTCTTGAAATTGGGTTTTTAAGCTATGTTGCTCTTCAAAAATATCTCCAGGTGTGTCAATCCTCCAAGAGCTATGCCCTTCTGGAGGGTCTAACACACGTGTGCCAACATTTTTGGAGACATTGAGTAACATGGGTTTTAAGTACACTAAGGGGTCGTTGTTGTTTGGTATTATCCTGGGATAACTTATCCCTAACATGGCAACCAAACAAGACATCTAAATTTTATCCCATTACTATTTGTTTTTATCCCTCACACCAAACGACCCCTAAATGTATTATTTAGAACATTCTTGTATCTTTATCTACTGTAGTTTTCGTGTCCACTTGGTGTGGTTCTGTTCCTTCATTGTCATGTCAACAGCCTCACTTCATACCACAAAGCATTTCATGAGGCAGTGCCTCTAACCTTTTTGTTTAATTCTGCAGGAAAACAGAAGAGCAGAAGCCCAAGGAACAGAGGCCAAAAGCAAGTGAAAACAAGCCTGTTATGAATGAATGAGAGCTGCCAGATGTTAACTTATTTTAGAATATCTGCAATGTTGTTAAGCAACTCTTTTACAAGATGTTGAATATGTACTGCATTTGACATTTAAATAGATCATATATCTAGTAAGATATTTGATCCTTTACTTCTATTGGTTTTAATTTCCGATCCAAGCTTTTCATTTTGGGACTAATTTGTGTCACGTTTGTGGTTAAATGGTGGTTTAACTATGTTTTAGAACTTGAGAATCTCTAGTGTAACCATGGGAAGTAGGCTGTTCATGGTTATGGTTAAAAATCAAACCAAACAGCAATCCGATTAAAAAATATTAAGAATTTTTAGTACTCTCATTAGTGTCTCAATTTATACATAAATTCTTTTTTAATCAATCTAAAAACATACATATTTCTGTATTTTACAAAATTTTAATGATGCCATCAATATTTTATAGTATTTTGGGACTACGTTAGTGGGTAAACGGTGGATTAACAAAGTTTTAGAACTTGAGAATCAGTAGTGTAACCATTGGAAGCAAGATCTTTTTTTTTTTTTTGGAATCATAAAACTGGTTTAGGCTTCTTTTAGTGCATTTAATTTCTTATCCTTCCTTTTTTTCAAATTTCTTCTTTAAACAACCAAAAAATTAGAGAAGTCAGTCGTTAGTATTTCACAATAAACTTTTCACTGGTAGCATTTAGTATAATTTTATGTGGGGGTGATCGATTATTCCTGATCTAAATGTAATCTTATCTATTGCTTGAAGAATTGTGTTTGTAAACAGAATTGGATGCTAAAAAGTGCATCTCCATGACCATAACAGAGGTCTTGATTGCTTAGTTTCTACTTGCCATTTCAATATAATTTTGCAATCATTATATAGAGATTTGACTGTGTATTCTCATTGTTTCAAAATTAAATCACACACCTAGGCAAACAGATGTGTGTATATAGAGAGAGTCCTTTATTAACGCCGCATTTACCATCACAACTTAACAAGTCACAACACTGTTTTTACAGGGCACAAGATTCTTCTTTTACTTATTCTTCCCCCATTTCTCCTCCATCTTCCATTTTTCAATTCCCCCCTTGTTCTCCACTACTATTCTTCAGGAATAAAAATGTCTGAGCTGTTCTTATCTATCAATTCTACAAATACTCAATTTTCTACTCTTTTTATCTTTGACTTCCTCTCCCTTCGTCCTCTTCTTTGCTTCTCTTACTCCATTCTAATCTTTCTTCAACTTGTTAAAATCCTATCTTTTCTCTCCATTACCACTCCCCTTTGCTATTTTCCATCAACCCCAAAGATCTTTTTTTTTTTAATCAAACAAGTTTAGTATTATTCTCTCTGCATAAACATTAAGGTTAAAGTCTTCAAAATGGTGTTTTTAGGACACCCTTTTGAATTCTTGGATTGTAAATCAGCTAATGGAAGTGAAAGCTCAATTCTTGTTGAAACTCAATAGAATTTTGGGGAATTTTGGTAGCTCAGTTTGTTGGCTAAACTTTCACCTTGTTGGTGAAGTTTGATTCTCTATGTTGTAATCCCCTCCATCATTTCCCATTCCCCCACCCCCATTTTTTTTTAATGTAGTTGACTTCTAGGACTGTAAATCAGCTGAGGGGAATGAAAGTTCAATTCTTGAGTCATCATGTTATGAATTAGGCTCTAGTACAGCCATATGTGGTGATGATCTTTATTTAAGAAATATACTGGGAGAAAATTCAGCTGAAATGAGTAGTACTAGGGGCATAATGAAGAAGAAGATACTTGAAGACTTCTTGAAAGAACTTGATGTGTTCGAAGAGAAGAAAATTGAGACAAAGGGGACAAAGTTCCATAAAGCAAAAGATTGGAAAAGGACATTGGGATGCAAATTTTATGAGGAAAGGCACAATGCTAGTAATAGCAGTGGTGAAGGAATGGATTTGTTATGGGAAAAGTACGAAATCGACTCTATAAAGAAAGAAAATAGAGATAATAAAAAGAATAAGAAGATGAAGAAAAAAGAAGAAGTGAAGAGCTATGTAAAAGTAGAACAGATAAATGAGCACATTGATCAGTTGTGTTGCTTACAGGCACTAAAGTTATCAGCTAGGAATATGAATTTGGGAATTGGAAGGTCTAATTTTGTGAGGATTTCTAAGGCAATTAAAGAGCTTAAATGGATACACCATGTGAGCAAGAATAACAAGAAGGTTCATTGTGGAGATTGAGAGTTTTGATATTACTTTCTAGTTTCTATGAATAAAACTAGAAATTGTTTGTAGTACTTTCTAGTTTTGAAATTGTTTGTGAATTCCTTGTATGTTTATCCCTTCATGTGACAAGAACTAAACATTTTATCGGTATGAACTATGTCTGAATCTCAACCAAGTCTAGGTTGGCTATATGCCTCTCAATTTATGCTCATTTCTTTTGGTATTGTTAGAATTCATCATATATTGACTAGTTCTGCACTAGTAGTAAAACTACGGTAACCCTCTTCGTATATCCAAGCTCGGAACCAACAATATAAACAGGCTCACACAGGCAGAGTTTTATTCCATATCTGTCTCTATGTTAAGTAAAATGAGATCCCAAATCTCAACAGTAGTCAAGTAGTGCTGTTTTATCAAAGGTTATTTTGCTGTCTGGCTCAATTTTGTCTACTTGCAACTGGAGACGTAGAAAGGTTTGGGAGCGTGGTGTGTAGGCATACCTTACCACTAACTGGAGACGTAGAAAGGTTGTTTCTAATGGACATTAGCAACAAGCAGGAACAATCAACAAGATACAAAAATACATTAGCAAAACACTCTACTACCTATTAAGCTTCTATCTTAATTCTCGACCTCCACTCCCTCTTATCAGAAGTTATGACATTTCCTGACTAATCACTTCACCCCAGTACTTCTTAGGCCTACCTTTACCCCTCCTCAAACCCTTACTGCCAACCTCTCGCACCTCCTTATCGGGCAATCCTTACCTCTCCTTTTCAGGATCACACAATATAGCTACACATAAGGGAGTTGGGGGAAGAATCTGCAGATCAGCTAGTGTAATGAAGCAACACTGATGCAATAGAGATTTGGCAATTATGTCTAAAGCAAGATTAAAACAGTAAAAGTCATTAGGCCTTCCTTATCCAAATAGCATTTTCTTGCTGATACAAAACAAAGAAAATTGGTCACAATCTACATACTGTTCTCTTCTATATTAGTAGTGTTTTTGGTCACTAAATCTATTTATGAATTGCATTTACCTTTCTATTGCATCTTCAGACTTCAGATCAAGGAATGTAATCTTCATCAGACTCATCAGATTGGAAAATTGGTCACATCTACATACTCTTTTTGGTCACTAAATCTATCAGAATTGCATTTACATTTCCATAGCATCTTCAGAGTTCAGGTCAAAACATGTCTCCATCAGACTAATCAGCAAATTTATCGAACCAAAATCGTTTTCACTATCCTCGATTGATCCTTTTGGCAATTCTTCAACAATTTCAAGATTAGACCTTTTCCTTTTTGACAGTACTACTTTGGAACTTTGATTCGCTTCCACAGCTACAGATGACGGAATTTCTTCACTGATCCAAGAACTCATGTTAAGACATCATTTTTCGAAAAGAAAAAAAAAAGTACATAAAATTAAGGACATTTTGTAATTCATGAAAGAAAATGTACCCTTGCTCAATATATTTGTTCTGGAGAGGAAAAAGATCTGTGCTTCGATTAGCAGATTCAATTGTATCCTAAATCAAGAAAGAAGATCATTTTTTCAACTCAATCATTAAACCACAGAACAGAATACATAAATGGTGATGGTTAAAAAGAAAATTGGAATCAGATAAGCAGAATTAATACCGGGATCATGAAGTTTGCGTTCATTGGAGAAAATAATTCTTGCAGAATTGGTTTATACTCTGCTTCTTCTTGTACTGCAGACTTCATCTTTTGTTTCTTATTGTGGCCATTTTCGCATTTATCTTCAGACATGATCTTGATGAGTTTCTTCTTGATTCCGAGTTTGAACAAGAAGAAGAAGATGATGATAGTGAAAGTTGCAGAAGAAATGTAGAAGCAGAGAGCAAGAAAGAAAAAGAGAGGGAAATGGGACTATTTTTTGAACTATTTTTAATTGTAATTAACTAACTTTGTAGTTTGTTAAGGAAAAAATACTAACTAACTTTTGGAGTGTTTATATTAGTGATACAATTTCGGAGTTATTATCATTTATTTCTTCATTTAACTATCTTAATAGTGACAAATTAAAATAGCATCCCCTTCATCAAGCATTACATGTTAAAAGGGAATTTATATCATATGCATAGATGTAACGAATTTTTTTTACATTCTTAATAATACGAAAATATTGAGCAAATCACACCTTTAGGATGATTAACGTAAATATATCCTTTTAAATTTTATCTTTAAAAATGTACTTGAATAGTCTTTGATATTAACTAAATACTAGATACTAGATTATTACTATATACTCTATATGTTTTATATATTAGGTATGATATACAAAAACGATATATATTTTGATACAAAAAAATATATACTTTGTGTATATTTGGCTATTATTAGTATTGTGTAACAACTATATAATGTGTACACGACATTATACCTTCTTTATAGGGGAACTTTCACATATAGCCACTCAAAAATAGCCCAATTACTCTCCATAGCTATAGTTTGATAATTACAATTCGTAGCTACATGTTATAGGGAGGAGAGAGGCGAGAGAGAGGGGGCAAAGAGTAGGAGAAAGGTGAGTTGTATATGTATATAGGTTAGATAATTGTATATTATACATATTTATTTGTATATATGGCAAGCGAGATTGGGAGAGGGAGGAGAGAGGCGAGCGAGAGAGGGCAGGGAGTGGGAGAGAGGTGAATTGTATATGTATATAGGTTAGATAATTGTATATTATACATATTTATTTGTATATATGGCAAGCGAGATTGGGAGAGGGAGGAGAGAGGCGAGCGAGAGAGGGCAGGGAGTGGGAGAGAGGTGAATTGTATATGTATATAGGTTAGATAATTGTATATTATACATATTTATTTGTATATATGGCAAGCGAGATTGGGAGAGGGAGGAGAGAGGCGAGCGAGAGAGGGCAGGGAGTGGGAGAGAGGTGAATTGTATATGTATATAGGTTAGATAATTGTATATTATACATATTTATTTGTATATATGGCAAGCGAGATTGGGAGAGGGAGGAGAGAGGCGAGCGAGAGAGGGCAGGGAGTGGGAGAGAGGTGAATTGTATATGTATATAGGTTAGATAATTGTATATTATACATATTTATTTGTATATATGGCAAGCGAGATTGGGAGAGGGAGGAGAGAGGCGAGCGAGAGAGGGCAGAGAGTGGGCGAGAGGTGAATTGTATATGTATATAGGTTAGATAATTGTATATTATACATATGTATTTGTATATTCTGGCGAATTATACATATATAAATGTGGCTAATTATACAAACTCGAAGTCAGTCCGCGTAATTAATGTATAATGTTAGTCGTGAGTGGTAATTATACCAAACTATAGCTATGATGAGTAATTAAGTAGTATAAGTTTGCTTAACCGCGTAATTTTCCCTTCTTTGTAAGACTAATAAATCTAATTATTTTGATCGATCAGCAACACCTATTTAATCCCCAACACTATGGGTTGGGCTACGACGAAATTGGGCCTTGCAAACTACTTTTATATAGCTCTAATTAGTTTCATTATTGTACTTGTTTAGTCCTCAAACAATTTATTAAGCACAATGTGAAATTGCCAATAATTGCAAAATTTCAAGTTAGAGACAAATACAGCGTGTAATAAAAGTAAAGGCACGTTTTTGAAAAATAAATTAATTGTTCAAAATTGTTATCCTATATTTAATATGGAATAAAAATATAACAACAATTACGAGATAACAATTTATCTAACAATTTTATCTCAACTAAATATGAAATAAAGTTATTAGTATCATAGAGTAGGACCCACTTGCTTTATCAAAACGTGGGACCCATACCCAACTCCACCGTCAAATCCGCGTTTCTTCCTCACTCGCCAGTTGCCTCTCTCCAATTTCTCCATCCATTCATCTTTCAAAGTGTGAAATAATCACACTCATAAAATTAAACAATAAATACTCCTCTCTCTCTCAACCATAAAAGTGAAAGCAAGCATTATATCTCGGAAACGGAGACTTGCTTAACAAAAATGGCTCTGCGGAGCTCCCGTACGGTCACCGGCACCGGAATACGGCTCACCTTCAACCTCTTCGTGTCTTTTCTCACTGTCGCTGTTTTCCTTCTCTTAGCTCTCTCTTCTCTCTACACTTCCTCTGCAGATCCCTCTGATCTCGGCGTCGTAAGTACTTACCTTCGCAATTTCTCCCTTCTCATTTATTGATTTACTGTCGGTTAACCTATAATCTGTGTATTTTTTTTCTTATTGAGTTGTCACATTTTCTTATTGAGTTGTGATCTCGTGATACTTTACTTAATATTTTGTTAATTTTTGAGTATGTGCGTGTTATCAAGTTACTTAGATCTAAATCTGGAAACATAGTAATATGATTAATTTTTTGTGATTTTTTACTAAATATGCACGTTATTAGGATCTCAATCTGGAAGCTTTGATTGTGAAACATTTTTACACTATGTTTTATTCTCTAGTTAGTAAGATCTTATTCTAGAAAGATTTGATTGGTTATTATCATCTCATGAGTTTTGAAATACTTGTCCGTGCGTAGTGATTCTAGACTTGTTGTTGAGCTTGTCTGATTCCACGAGGTTTTTATGATTTCTGAGTTTTAATATGCATGAATTGCATAATTTTTCTTGGATCTTTCTTTATCCCTAAGTAGGTTTTGTATTGACAGTGTCAAATGTGGTTGAATAGGGAATTACACGTGATTTTAGAGGAGTTGGATCATTACGAAGGTCGGTGTTGGCTCTAAAATCTGATCCATTGAAGCCGCGGCTAGATCAGATCAAGAAGCAAGCAGATGATCACCGTTCATTGGTTCTGGCTTATGCTTCCTATGCTCGGAAGCTGAAGCTTGAGAACTCAAAACTCGTTCGAGTTTTTGCTGAGTTATCTAGGAACTTTAGCGATCTGACTTCAAAACCTTTATACCGCACACTGTTTGACTCGGATGGTAACTCAATGAATGAGTCGGTACTTAGGCAGTTTGAGAAGGAGGTGAAGGAAAGGATTAAAGCCACCCGGCAAGTTGTTGCTGAGGCGAAAGAGTCATTTGATAATCAATTAAAGATTCAGAAGCTGAAAGATACAATATTTGCCGTCAATGAGCAGCTAATGAAGGCGAAGAAGCAAGGTGCTTTCTCGAGCTTGATTGCTGCCAAGTCTATCCCGAAGAGCGTGCATTGTTTGGCAATGAGGTTAATGGATGAGCGAATCACTCATCCTGATAAGTATACAGATGATGGGAAGCCTACTCCACCAGAATTTGAGGATCCTAGCCTTTATCATTATGCAATCTTCTCTGACAATGTGCTTGCTGCTTCAGTTGTGGTGAATTCAGCAGTTAAAAACTCGAATGACCCATCGAAGCATGTGTTTCACGTGGTGACTGATAAAATGAATCTTGGGGCTATGCAAGTTATGTTCAAGATGAAAGAATATAATGGGGCTTTTATCGAAGTGAAGGCGGTCGAGGATTATAACTTCCTGAATTCTTCTTATGTTCCGGTACTTAAGCAGCTTGAATCTGCAAAGCTTCAGCAGTTTTACTTCGAGAATAAGCTCGAAAATGCAACAAAGGATACAACTAATATGAAATTCAGAAACCCGAAGTATCTCTCCATATTGAACCACATTAGATTCTATTTACCAGAATTGTACCCCAAGTTGCACAGGATATTGTTCTTGGACGATGATATAGTTGTTCAGAAGGATTTGACAGGTCTATGGAAGATAGATATGGGTGGTAAGGTGAATGGAGCTGTGGAGACATGTTTTGGTTCATTTCATCGTTATGCACAATACATGAATTTCTCTCATCCTTTGATCAAGTCTAAGTTCAACCCCAAAGCGTGTGCATGGGCTTATGGAATGAACTTCTTTGATTTGGATGCTTGGAGGAGGGAGAAGCTCACGGAGGAATACCATTATTGGCAGACTCGGGTAAGATATACTATCCATCCATTGCATTTATGTGGCAATTTTATCTGCGGATGAAGTTCTAGAAAGCAAGGACTTTTGAACTTGTGGTCTTAATCCCTGCCATAATATTTATGTGGCTATAAAAGCATATTATTAAGAGTAAATGGGAAATTCAAAATTTAAGTGTTTCAAAATATATAAATGTGTCAAAGTTACCAAGTTTCAAAAAAAATAAAATATATAAATGTGTCATTCTTCTGGAAACAGACTATAGAGGAAAAAATGTGCCACATTAAACAGAACATAGCATTAGTAGAGTTATATTTATTCCAGAAATGTTAGATTACAACTTTTTATGGGTAGTTCTTGGGTGTGTTTGGTATGGAGAAAAATAGTTTCCAAAAAAGTGTCTTTCAAATTTTCCATGTTTGGTTGGTCGAAATTTTTGGAGAACATATTTTCTAAAGAGTATTGTTCCTTAGAAATGATGAAAATTAGAAGTACGGAAAACAAGTTCCACACATCACATTCCACATCAATTGTTTCATCCCCATCCTTCAACACACTCCACTACCATAGTTCATCCCCACTAACTTACACCCCTCCCTACCTCCAACTCCAATAGTTTTGTCTGGATTATACACAAATACTTTAGAAAATAATATTTTATCTATGTACCAAATACAAGAAAATTTGTACGAAAATCACTTATTTTCCTTCGTACAAACCCTCCTGTTGTCTTGCATGTTCTTATTAAGCACGGATCTGCCTGTTTTCCAACTTCTAAGGTGACATGCTGCACCGCATTTTAATTAGTTAGACTTGTACAGTCTGAAATACACGTTTTTACTATTTTAACTAAAGAGGGCTTCTAATCTTTGCAGAATGAAAACCGGACCTTATGGAAATTGGGTACGCTGCCTCCAGGATTAATCACATTTTACTCCACAACAAAGCCCCTGGACAAATCATGGCATGTTTTAGGGCTTGGTTATAATCCTAGTATCAGTATGGAAGAGATCAATAATGCTGCAGTTGTCCACTTTAATGGGAATATGAAGCCATGGCTTGATATTGCAATGGCCCAATATCGGCCTCTATGGACGAAGTATGTGGATTATGAAAATGAGTACGTGCAGGGGTGTAATTTCGGTTTCTAAGTACATGAGATCAGGTGGATATTTGCTTGTCGGGTTCAGCAAGCTATTCCTGCAAGCATCCCTCAATATGACTTGTTCCTGCTCTGTCACACGGAAAACTAGTGTTCATTTTCTATGCCGTAGGTGGTATCTTGTCTATCCAAGTCTTATTTATTTTCTCGAGCAGCAGTTTAGCTTTAGTTTTCAATTGTCTATACGATGTTTACTATTTTTATGGACCAGAAGTAAAAATAATATATCTTGTTATATTATTTCAGAAGGCTACTGTCAGAGTTGAGATATTTGCAATTTTGTGGGTTAATGTATTACAGATTTCACGATTAAGCAACTTATTTTCTTGTTGTCACTCTGGTGTGGTGTTTTAGATATGATTTCCTTTTGAATATTGATTTAGATTTTAGAGCTTCGTATACACAACAATCTTGTTTGCAAGTGAACTCTCTCGTTAACAATAAACAGTACCCAAAACTGCTGAATGATTCCTCCAGGCCGTCGACTTTAAATATCTTGTATCAGATGCTTATGATCAGTAAGTGTGTTGTTATTATCATATGAAAATGAGACCACTTTAGATGATTTCTCAGTCTGCTTATATATGATTCTGATGAATACGTTGCTGTTAGCCAACAAAATGCAGGTGCATTCATTGTGAATTGGTGCTTAAATGGGCACCAATTGTTATTAACCTTGTTAGACTTGCAAGGTTTGACTTCTTAAATATCAGACTGAGCTGGATCTAACGTTAGCTCATTCTTGTTAAGTGTCGATTGAATTAGACCCATTGTTCATTTTTCTCAACATTATGCCTATACCAGATCCAGACTCATCCCTACTCTTGTGTTTTACAAGGTTTGTAATATGCGTCCCCAATGCACAAGCTTATCCAAATATATAACAAAATAAAATAAAAACATTTCTTTTGTCAAACTGAAAAGAGAAATTAAAATAAATAAATTTCCACAAGCCCCCAACAATAATTCAATACAAAAAAGGCAAAAGCCCACGAATGACGTATAATCTCTTGCTAGGGGCTCCAACACCCGTATGCTACACAAAGAAATCTACTTAAAAAAAAAAAAAAAACTTCATTCCTTCCTCCACCCATCCGATTAACCAGAAAAAAAAAAATTGAACTAGAAAACTTAGCAAAAAGAGCTTTTTGAGAAACATCATAGCTCTTGACAAAATTTCTCTTCAGCTTAAAAATAAATCATTTTAAATGTCAATTCAAATAATAATACTAAGCTACTACTCTTCAAGCTGTAGCAGAATAGCGAGGTGTCGGGGTTTTGGCTGTTCCATTAGACATTCCACCACCACGACTCATTCGCCCACCACCTGTATTGTCAGCTCGCCGATATCCTTCACCTCCACGGTTTGATGAACCCCCACGATTCCCACCCCTGTTGTTGAACTCATTTCTTCCATTAAAATCATCTCGACCATAGCCCCTGCCACCTACATAGTTTCCTCGCCCTCTTCCTCCATCGTTCCTGAATCCACCACCCCTTCCGGATTGAAACCTACCACCACCTCTGGTGTTAACTGCAGCAGAGAAGACATTTAGATTCACTGTGAAAAAGTAATAATATTGCTCTGCACTTTTTTCTTTTCACAATGCTTTTCCAGGAAAGTGATATAACAACATAATATTCTCCAAAAATCAAAACAGAAGCAGCCACTATGGAAACACGCCCTTCACTACACCAAAAACACATCAAATATGCAATTTTTTCCTGGTGATTATGCATCAGTAATTCTAATTACTTAAAAGGAAAATGGTTAAAACTTACGTCGAGAATTAGTAGACCTCTTTTCCTCAACCACTGCTTGCCGATCACCAATGAGAACTGGAGAAGCCTGTAGAAAATGAAGCCCAAAACCAAAAGTAAACTGGGCAGGTGAAAAGAGACGCATCGGATGGGGAAAAACTAATGCGAATTGACCATGTTAATCATATCCATACTAAGGTGACAATAAGAATTGTTAACAAAACTAATGTGATTGACCATGTTAATCATATCCATACTAAAAGCTAAGGGGTATCAAAGTAGGACCCACAAAACTGTAAGCCGCCACACTTCTATAAGGTTATTCAAGCAACATGTAGTTAACTTAAAAAGTACCAAATTTGATCCACAAACGTGTAAGCCACCTGAATTTTACAGGTTCGACAGGGAATACATTCATTGATAGGCAACACAAATCAATCCAACCGAAAGTTTAGGTCAACTAGCGATACCATAATAACCAGACATTAGCAGACAAATTAAACTTAAGTAATTATCCTTCATTCTCTTAATTGAATTGCAATTAAACTCAGCCTAATCTTTTACTAAATCCCAAATTAACCCGTAAAGAACTACCAATTTAAACCTTATGACATAAATTTCTTTTCAACTGAGGGTCTAGTTAGAATATTGCATGGCATTGAACTACTAATCATCCGCTGCAGGATGACTAAACAATGATAGAGTCAAATTGGGGCTAAAAGTATCGACTCAATTTAAATATTTAATCAAGACCTTAAAAAGTAATACTAACTCAATCCAGTGCCATCAATTTGCTGAAGGTGGATAATATGGTTACTCAAAACAACTAACAAAAGAAGAGCATATGGATTCTCACTGCTCAAAGACTTCTTATGCATTTCACAGAACTCTTGAACTTGATGAAATAAATTTAAGCTACTGTTCCTCTTGATTTCACCCGCTCCATCTTATAATACATGACATGCAAGAGGGATAAAGATGAGATACCTCGATTGCTTTTTGCACAGCACTTTCCACTTCAAATTCCACAAATCCAAAACAAAATCCCTGTTGCTGCCATTAACCAATTTATGATTAGAGAATCCATTAATGCAGAAGAACATATAGCAAAAGAATGCACAGATTCAGATTTTTTTTTCTTTGATTAGCAGGAAAATAGCACAAACAAACATACCCTGTTACTTCTGACTTGAATTCCTCCATTTTTTATTGGCCCAAACTTCTTGAACTCATCCGCAAGTAATGCCACAGTTGCACTCATAGGCAAGCCTTTTATATAGATTGAGTAGCCATCAGCTGCTGGAGGTGATTTAAAAACACAAGAATGAGAAATCAACACAACTCATAGTGAAAAAAAAACACCAAATGGATTGAAAAAGTAGAAGCAAACTCTGCAATTGCATGCCTTCTGTGTTATTTATGTTATCAATGGTATCTGAACTGGAATATGGGCCATCAGTTGCTGTGGCAGCAGGCTGATTCACTTGCACAACACTCTTTGTCATAGGCTTCCTAGAAGCAGGTGCTGGAGGAGGGGAGAAGGTTGCAGCACTTTCCTTGAGATGCATGACCTGAAATAAATTGCAAATTTTCTTAACTAAGAAATTTTGAATAGACCTTCTCTATCCTTGAATCATCTTTGACTACAGACCAACTAGACTTGGCAGATGCTAATATGTCTAAACTATTGGTAGCAAATATGAGTATAGAGGTGCTAATGTTGCTAATCAAACCCTTGAAAGTATACGCTAAGAAGAATGTGCATCCAGTTATTTGTTGCCATGACCACTTACAATTGAAGCATATGACTTCTTAGGAACTTCCCCAGTTTTGTTGTCAGATTCAGCTACCACTTCAGAGCCATCTTGGACTTCATCGACAACCTCAGACACAGGCACTTCCTCTTCAACAATAGTCACATCACCATTCTCAGATGGGTTGTAAACTTCTCCCACATCAGCTTCCTCCGCTGGTGGAGTGCTTTGCTCGGGAATGTGATTCTGCGGTACTGTAGGTGGATCTGCAACAACTGGTAAAAGAAAAACTTTGTCAGTTGCTAATTAGGGTATTGCCAAAAGAACCAAACAATTGTTGCAATTACTTTGCTCTGGCGTGACAGGAGCCACAGCATCAATTACTGGAACGTGGACTGTATCATGCTGACCGGCAGTCTCTACATATCGAAACATATCATTCAAGACAAAGTACCCCCTATCTTGCGGTGCTAGGAAGAAAGTTTGACAGAAATTCCGGATCAAGTTGTCTTTCCCAGTCAAATATCCAGTTACAAGGACATGCACCCCGCCATTAAAGGATTCTTGGGCATCCACAGACTTGATCTCTGCTCTGAAATCTCCATAGTTGAGTGAGAGTATCTTATCATTTATTGCCTGTGTTTGACATCAAACAAAAGAACATTAGCAACTCCGGCATTGCTAATTCAAAAGATCATTAGAGTAAACAAGACAAGAGCAGTAAAAAGTGAAGCTAAAGGTGAGCCTCTCAAGGTTGACCAGTTTTAGTCATTCAAAGGTAATAAAATTTTCTCCAAACCCAAAAAAGCCTGCATCAAAACTCAAGTATACCCAACATCTCCACAGCTAACAAAGCCCATAAGTAAAACTTCTCACTCTACATCATTCTACATAAACCTAAAGGTCGATATAGAATATGCTCTCTCAACTAAGTACAATATTCCAGTTTCAATCTTTTCAATATATGTGCAAAGTCAAAGTAAGGCATTTAGTTTGAAACAAACGGACAAAGAACCACTTTTTCCATTAAAATGTACAGATATTAATTAGAAAAATGTATTTTTTACATGTCATCACCTAACACTGATAATGATTAATGAAATTTCATCTAAAAATGTGATCTTTACCTACAAGCAATAAAAATAAATTCAACAGATTTCAAATCCTTTATTCTTCACACAATCAATCAACTCCCTCACCCAACAAACACATATTTAGGCACATTGTTCACAAGTTTCTGCAACAAAATCAATATAGGGGAAAAGGGAATAACATGGACCATAGTATACGCGAAGATTAGTTCAGTTGCACTTACTTGCATTGTCGTAGTGATACACATGGATCCATCCTCTTCAGGACGTCCAAGCTTGCTTATATCCTGGTAAAACCTGAATACAAGCCCTGGCGAATGATGCAATATATGATAGTATTGCTGCACAAATGCATTCGCAACCTATATACACAAACACATCAAACTCAATCAATATCCACAGCTTAAAGCAAAACAAAATAAACGCAATGATTTATATACGCACAACTTGAGCAGAAACTGGTGCTACTGCCGCTACTGCCACTGCTGCTTCCGCTGCCATCGTCAATCAATCGAACTCCTATTTAAAGCACTAAACACAAAATTAACCAAAAATATTAGAAAAAAAACTCGAATCCTCTGTTCTCGTGAAAAAAAAAAACTTAATTCAAAAAAATTAAACATTAATACCTGGATTTGTATCGGATCAGGTCAGTGGAAAGAGCGAACGTTTGATGTACAGTCTGTGTGTTTCTCTCTCTAGATGCGGAGGAGGAAGGTTTGAGTTCTAGGGTTTTGCTGTAGAGAGAGTGGTGGATCTCGGAAAAGAGGCGTGAGTAGAGAGAGAGAGTGGGAAAAGGAGAGAGAAAGGGTTCCAAAGAGGATTTTATACACGTGTTGTGGTGACTCGTGGGATATTATAAAACTTTAATATATGTGGATTTACACACGAAAAAATAAGTACTACTACTACTAGTATTAGGAGTACTTTTAGTTAATTATTAATCATATGATTAGATGAGGAAATATATTAAATTAAATTAAATATTGTACTAATTTTAGTAGTATTTATTATTGATTAAATCAACATATTAAGCAGATTTTATGTCTTTATTATAATTGATAGAATTTGGCATGAAATTAATTTCATCACTGAACTATTGTTGGAATAATAATTTAAAGTTGTAATAAGAATCTTAAGCCGTTTAGGATTTATTATTTATGATATTACTTATTTATGTTTAATTAAGATTTGTTAATTAGAGAGGTTATAGATCTAATTTATTTTAGTTGTTAGTATTATAAATTGGGATGTCTTAATACATATTTTCAATGTCATGAAATATAAGCATTCATAAATAAAATATTTTTCTTCAATTATTGACAGCCTAATTTAAATATACATTTGATCTTGCTACAACTCTTTCAATTCTTGAAACCAACTCTTTAAATTCTCGCCTAGTTTAGGATTTTTTTAACACTTCTCTCGAATTTTTTTAATCAAGAACTCCATGCTCCTAGAAGAGTTTGAGAGCACTTGTTATGTCATATGACTGATTAGGAGTGTACTTAAATTTAGTTAATCAAGTAAAACGATATTATTCAAAAATGAAACTAATAATTTACACCAATTTCAGAGATGTTTTGGATACTTCTCTTTTTATTATTCAATGTTCACTAAATGCTTCGTATATAGAAGAGAAATACTCCCCCTATTCAATTTATGTGTCACGTTTTGACCTATACACAATTTAAAAAAATATATAATTGGAAAAGTTTACCCGATAATTTATTATAAATCGAAGATGTGTAATTATTTAGACTCAAATTTATCTGACCATCAATTTGTTATTATCCAGATTAATTTTGTTTGTCCAACTAATTTATAACAAAATGGTAGATCAAGAGTGACACAATCAAATTGGTCGATGGAAAAGACCCTAACATTATTTGGTGGTGTTAGTTGCAACTTACAGAATCTTGGACATTGCTTGTTTGTGGTACTTATTTTTTTGTTCTTTGTTCAATTATTTGAAGTACTTTGTACTCATTTATTTATTTATTGCGTCCAATTGTTAGTACTACTTCGTGTGTTCGCATTCTATTTTTATTTATTGCTTCCATTGTACGCACATTGTGGGGTTATGTTGCTTTCAAAATTCAATGACACAACTCCATGTAAAAGAATTCCAACTTGAACCACAAAAAGAAATCAAAGTCTATCTCGATTTAACATAAGTAAATCATGGTTCATGTCGCTTCATTTAAGCCTATCTCGATTTAATATAAGAAATTAAAAAAGAAGTTGAATTAAAAGATCAGTTAGATTCCATCAAAAACAGGGGGGAATTACAGTGATGTGTTTTAAAGGCTGGGATAAATCAACAGCCCCAGCATGCTCCACAAATTGAGAAGGGGAAAATGACTTTCCATGACAAACACAAACAATATTGATCTCCATTTTGTTATCATACTTGCACAATAATCCATTTATCGTCTTCCCATTTGGGCCATTACCGGTTGCTGAAACACACGGCATTCGAGAAAGCAATTGAATCATGCCACAATTCCTCTTTTCCTCTGTTTTTTGGTCTTGTTCCTCTTTGATGGACATGACATTACTACTACTTCTACCTGCAAACCCACATAGGATCATTTGATAGCTGATCAGAGTTATGCAGTTATTAATTATACTATAATAAACTCCAAATTAAATAGATTACCTTTAGGAGACGAACTTTGGCATTTTGTAATTGTAGAAGAACATCTCTCCATAGATCCATTCGACTCACTACTTCTACATTGATTATAACTCGTATTCGAGTTATAAATTCTAAAACCTCGACAATTTTTCCTCATCGATTCCCTTTTCCCAACATTCCGATGATCGCAAATTGGAACTACAAGATTATGATCATTTACACATGAATCTTGATTCATAAAAAGATTCAAGCTTTTTACACCTTCACTGCCAGAAGTACTAATTTTGCTTTTTCTCCAAATTAATTCTTCATTCTCCATCATTTCTCTATGTAAGACCCTCTTTTTTGACCTTTGCCACTCTATTAACATCTTATCATCTGAATTGAAAACTTGATCATTTTTCTTTGTGTAATTTCCTCCAATTGATAAGCTTAAACTCAATCCAATCCCATTTTCATCTTCATCAAAATCACCCTTCATTAGCTCCAACATCTTCTCTCTTTTTCTTTTTTTTGCACTAACAAAAAAAACCTTGCTTTCTTGTATTTGTTTTTTCAAGAAAAAGATTGAATCTTTAGGAACAAAAGAGATATACGAAGAAGATAAAAAATAGGAGATGTATTTATTGAAGCAGTAAATGTAGTGAAGAATGCCACGTGGCGTGAAAAGAAACGATGACGTGAGAGTTTTAATGACACGTATGATCAATTAATCCAGCGTTTAAGTAAAGCATTTAACCAGCATGTTTCTTTGACTGCCACGTGGATTCTAACGGCGGCACGTTTTACTGAGGTTATAGCTTCGTGACACGTGTCAGATTGAACAGAAAAGGGATTGAAATATTGAATAGTTCTATTCCATCAAGGAGGAGAAATAGATTTTGATGTTTTTTCTTAGGAATTTGTGCTGAAATGTACACGTGGCGAATAATGACGCACGGTTGGTTTTGTTCTGGAAAAGTCTGGTGAAATCAAAAAATTGAATAATATTTGTCTAACCGTATAAAAAAAATATCAAGAGAGCGTGACGATAGTTGAAAAATATCAATACATATTGTTGCGTAATTAAAATACTGATTATTTAATGTAAACGTCAAAAAAGAAGAGATTCAGTCACTAAAATTTATTTCAAAAATAAGAACTTGAGAGTTTCATTATCACATGAATTATTCAACAAAATCATATTACAGCCTCTTAAGCCTTTTACACAGGTACTGGCAAACGAATAATCAATTGGCCGCTCATAACACTGCAAATCGAAAACGATTTATTAAAAAAAACTCATGTAGATGAAGTTAGATTCATAAAAGTATAACTTGAATTAGTTGTGATCTAAATAGCTCACCTCTTTACGTAATAATAACAGAAATCAGCCAAAATGAACGTTTGAACCATTTCTGCTAAAAAGACCATAGGTATCCATAAGAAACTACGTTCATCCAAGAAAATCGGTGATCCAACATTGTCATAAACCTGCATAGAAATAGTTGTAACTTTCAAGTTCGGAGATTATATTAGCATAGATTGACGATCAAAATGGAGAAATGTGTACGTAGAACACAAGATATATAACACTACAAAACTAACCTGAATAATCCAATGAGCACAACCCAAAAACCTTGCAATGCCCAATGCAAAAACATAATGGGCTGAAAATGTCTCAAGTATCTAAAATGCAAGTAACAAACAAATATTGTTAACTTTTTGTTTAAGAAGAAGACGATTTTCTTCTGTCTTTGTAGAAAAGAAATGGAGATATGAATACCTGAACATTTTGCATCAAGCGAAGCTGAGGCAACACTGATATGGATTCCAGATACACGCAAAAAGCCCAAAGCATTCGATTTATCAGAATATAACTTTTTACAGTAGGATGGACAAAGAAGGCCAAAACTGCGGCAGGAACTATCTGTCAAAAACAATTCAAAATCGTTTATAAGGGACTATCTATGCAATGTCACATATATCTGCAACTAGATTTAGTAAGACGAGAATATAAAATCTAATATTAGCAATATCAGTTAACTTCTCTTAGCTATAACTGGAGTTACTTAAGTCATGCATAATGTGCTAAACCACATCAAGTTGACTATCTATTGATCTGAAATCAGTAAAAAGACTTCCGGCTCCATAATTAGTTGTTAGAATATTTTTTTCATACAGTATGAGCCAACTTATGTGCATCTCAATTAATTTCATGAAATACATGTTACCTCCCGCCAACAACAGATTCATAATCATGAACAATAATTTTTTGACCTTGTTCCTTTTAATTTGCTTGCTTCCCTTTGCTAAAGATACACATACAAGTCTAGATGACTTCACATAAAGTTAAGTTTTATCATGGACAGAGTAAATGAATCACACATTAGAACATGAAAATAATATTTACAACTAAAGTAACTGTTCTATACAAGCTAAGTTACTCAAGAAATTAGCAGAATCAGAACTTGATTCAACAACAATCAAACGTAAAAGAGTCGTGGATGAAATTGTATTTACCACATAGTATAAGGACATGTTATCCAGATCTGCCATGTACGATGTCTTTAGCTTGAACTTCATCATATATATAATCCACAATGTTGCCACGAGGGTGATAAGATCTAACACAGTGTGGATATCTCCTTCCATGATGAAACTACAGTATACTCTTACAGCCAAAAATATCACTGTAAGCATTTGAGTCTTCAATGAAAGGCCTAACAAATCAGGATAAGTAAGTTATCAGACGAAAGGTGAAAAAGTGACAATCTAACAAGTAAAAACAAATCGATCTTAGACTAGTTGCATCATGAGTAGCACATTTCATACAACAAGAGCATTCAACCTTACAACGCGCATCAAACAATTGCACAAACACCTTGTCCAGTGGTAATCGACTAATAGCAGCAACGTTCTATTTGGCATACATAAATTTGATGAAATGAAATGAAAGTTACACACAAAAAATCAAAATATTTGTTTTCCAGATCTACAAAAAATGAAAAAGAATTCATGAGTGAAATTAAATTACCAGAGCAAGTGTTGAGGGTTGTCAATTTGTAAATCAAAATCAAGAGCCCAATCAAATGAATAGCTTCAGCCATAACAAAAAAATAGTTGTGATCATGAACGGCTAACTTGAGAGTCACCAATAGAGTAATCACCATGATGATAAACAAAACGATTTTCACTTTCTTCGATTGCTTTTGAACCCATGACAACAGTTTCTTCACCGGTGATTGATACCCTTTTTGCCCCATCTCCGTTAAGCTCTTCTCTTCGAACAGCTGAGTCTCCCTTTTTTTTTTATGAGAAATTTTCTTTGAGAAGCTCTTATAAGAGTTTGAAAATAAGATCAGATTTACAAAATCTGATTACATTTTCATGGTCAAACTTATGTATGACTCAAGTCTCCTACCTTGCCAGAGAATTATAATAGTATTGCATCCTTCCATCATTTTTCATATTGTTTCAACCTGCAAAGAAGTACTCACATCAATACACAACATGCCAAATAAAGGCAAATTAAAACATAAGCAACTTCAAAACACAACTGCAAGATTGTGATCATTTACATATGAATCTTGGTTCAAAGACAATCAACGAATGTTGTGCAGTGGATAAGGTTGATCCTACTTAATCAGAGGTCTCGGATTTGAGCCCTGCATATGAAAAAATCCTGACACCAAATGGGAAACCCAAGAAAATAATCTTGGTTCAAGAAAGATTCAAGCTTTTTATAGCTTCATCATAGGTACAGTATTCATTGCCAAAAGCACCAATTTGGCCTTTTCTACGAACTGTGTGTTTGGAAATTAGTATATCATTTCTCTATGTATTGCCCTCTTTGTCACTGTATTAACATCTTATCATCTCAAATTGCAGATTTGATCAATTTTCTTTGTGTAATCCAATTCCATTTTCATCTTCCTCAAAAGCTCCAACATCTTACAGTAAAAAAAAACTTGATTGTCTTGTGTTTTCCAGAAAAAAGATTAATCTTTTGGAACGAAGATATACAAAGAAGATCAAAACAGATGTACTCATGTCAGTTGTATGAGACATTAAAAAAAAATTGGGACTTATTGTTCGATGTCCACGTTGAAATCCAACTAAATTAGAATCACAACCTATTTAGGTTCTAAATAGTATTTTCAAGAGCCATCGGGCTTAAACTATCATGCTTTTCCTAACTTTTTTTTTTGGTTTCCCACCCGATGTCTAGAGCCTGCATTGAAGCCCGACTAAATTCAGATGGCACACTACGGAACCATTCGGGATGGCACTTCCAACATAATTTTTTACATGGACTCAACCCGAGACCTTTGGTTAATCATAGTTAACTAATACATATTGTTTCTTGATTAAAAACACTTCGAGAAAATTAATATTGTTTGATGTAAAATGTTATTTGCGGATAAAATTTAACTGAAAAGACTACTCAAAATTTCGTCAAAAGGGCAAAGTTCTGCAAATTCTTCAAAATGGAGTTTGTTCCAGTCACGGTCTCTATCCAATATCCACAACAAAAACTTTTGCTTCTTTGTCAAAGAAAAAGATGGAGAAATTCCACATAATAACTTAAGAATTAACAAAATGTTACAGTCTCTTGGTGTATTAAACCGGCGTTGGCAGGCGAACGATCAACTGGCCGCTCATGACACTGCAAATCAAAAAAGATGATTTGTTTAAAAGTCATGTAAATGAAAGTTGGATTCACATGAATAGCCGTACTTGAATTAGTCATGGGCTAAATGGCTCACCTTTTTACATAATAATAACAGAAATCTGCCAAGATGAACGTTTGAACCATTTCTGCCAAAAAGACTGTAGGTATCCAGAAATAACCACGTCCAGCCAAGTAAATATATGCTCCAGCAGTGTCATAAACCTGTATAGGAATAGTTGTAACTCTCAAGTACGGAATTATATAGCTTTAGATTCGTGCTGAAAATGGAGAAATGTGTATGTTGTTGCCATTTGGACTTAATTATTTGTAGAGATGAATCCAAAATTTAGAGTCAGTGAGCTCAGAATGAATGTCATCTTATTAAAAAAATTGATAATTTAAGTGGTTTCATATACATATACATAGTTCAAGTCAAGACACGAGACCAATGAGTTCAGCTGAACTGAAACAGCTGCTATTAATTCAAGAAGTTATGGAGAACAAGATAACGCTACAATCTACAAAACTAACCTGAATAATCCAATGAGCACAGCCCAAGAATCTTGCAATGCCCAGTGCGAAAACATAATGAGCTGAAAATGGCTCAATTATCTGAAATGCGAGAACAGAACATACTGTTAGTTTTTTGTTCATTAAAAGACAAGTTTAAGAAGAAGACAGAATTTTCTTCTTAATCATTTGGAGAAGAAGAGATATGAACCTGAACATTCTGCATCAAGCGAAGCTGAGGCAGTACTGAGACGGATTCCAGATATACACAAAAAGCCCAAAGCATTCGGTTTATCAGAATATGGCTTGTAGTAGGATGGACAAAGAAGGCTAAAGCTGCGGCAGGAACTATCTGTGCAAAATGAGTGGCATGGTTCAAAAGCAATATCAGGAAGCAATTCTAATTGCAAGAGATCATTTATAAGGGACTTTCTCTCTACAGAGAATGTCACTGTCTTGTATCATATAGCTTAGTAGAAATAACATGGCCGAGAAGGTCAGGAATCTATTTACTTCCAGAAAGGCAGTAATAAGACTCCAGGCCCCGTAATTAGTTGTCTAAACTACTTTTTTTATAACTATGATGTCTAGGTCAGATTGCGCACACCTTGACTAATTCAATGGAATACCTGCTATCTAAACTACTTTTTTTATAACTATGATGTCCAGGCCAGATTGCGCACACCTCGACTAATTCCATGGAATACCTGCTACCACCCGGCTCCCACCAACAACAAGTTCATAATCTTCCCTTTAGTGCGTAAATAATAAATGTTTCTTTTGGAATGAATAGAAGTCTAGATAAGGGAAGTAATTGTGGGTAGGAGAAAACAATATAAATAAAACAAAGTTTTATCATGGACAGAAGTAAATGGAATCACACAATAAAACATGGAAATAACATTTCTAACAAAAAAGTAACTGCTCTATAAAAGCTTAATTAATTACTCAAAAATTTGCAGAATGCAGAATTTGATTAACAACAATCTAACAGAAAAGAGCTGTAGACGAAAATTGTGTATACCGGATAGTATAAGGGCATGTTATCCAGTTCTGCCATGTAGGATGCCTTCAGCTTGAACTTCATCATATAAATGACCCACACTGTTGCCACAAGGGTGATAAAATCTAGCACAGTGTGGATATCTGCTTCCATGATGAAACTACAGTATAATCTTACGGCCAAAAAAATAGCTGTAAGCACTTGAGTCTTCAATGAAAGACCTAACAAAACAGGAGAAGAAAGCATATGAAAATAATGGTCTTTTCTTCAGGTCCAGTAAAAAGAATGACAATCTAACAAGTTCCGCAAAACAATTTGGACTTCTTGCATCCTGCCTATAATAACAAGGTTCCAAAGTAACACATTTCATACAACAGGAATATACAGATAGCCTACTACCTTACATCTATCGATCTGTAGGAGTACAAAAGGCGCATCAGACAATTGAACAAACACGTAATCAGGAATGTAAAAGATTTGCATTGTTATAACATTAAAGTTAAAATTACAGTCCTCAAGTACTTTCTGTTTTCTTGAGAAAAAGGAATCATCTTTTTGATGTCACCAAGTAACTGTCTAAAGAAAAGAATGGCCCTCTTTTATAGTAGCCATATTCAGTTTGACATACATATGAAGCAAATCTGACACACCCTCCTTTTAAAAATTGAAAAATTACACACCCTCTTTCATTTAGCATTAGAATAATCCATGACAATACCTCTAGTCAGATTCAACTGTCTAATCTTGAACTTTGTGTTGAATTTATTTATTTATTCACTATTTATATTGTGTTTTACTTATATAGATTAATCAGAAAATGGCTTACCTTGAAAGGTCAACAATATATCCCCCAAGGCTTATAGTCTAGTCGTATTAGTAGGGGTATTCAGTTGAAGATACAATTAAATATCAAAAAGTGTGTTTCTCTCTAAAGAGTCTTTGGTATGAGGTGTAAGGATAAAATGCACGATTATTTGTCTTTATGTTTAGTTGAAGGAATTATAATATAGTCCTAACCCCTAAAAGCTTAAAGTGATGAAAGGGTCACAGAGGCAACATGATATCACAACAAGCAAATGTCATGTAATGGAATTTCACCGTGTCACCCATTATCAAAAAAAAATCCGCATTTGACCTATAAAAAAAATCTCATAAAAGGGCACCACATAGTAGAGGTGGGCTACATTCCCATAGCCCAAAAATATAATTAAAAATGCCAAAATTTCATTTTTTAGTTCTCCCAACTCCCCACAAGAATATCCCAAATTCCAAAATTCAAGATGTCCCATCTAAAAGTGGAAAATAGAAACATCTAGAAATAAAAAAAAGGACTCTTTACACACAAAGCAAATTTTTTTTTTTGCACAGAGCAGTAACAGAGTAACACAAAACAAACCAATTTTTCTAGTTTAATTTAAACACAAAGCTCAATCAAATGGAAACTACACAAAAAAAATATTCTTTTTTTCAGATTAACAGAAAATAAAAAAGAATTTATGTCTGAAATCAAAATTACCAGAGCAAGTCTTGAGTGTTGTCAATTTGTAAATCAAAACCAAAAGTCCAATCAAATGAATAGCTTCAGCTATAACAAAGAAGAGGTTGTGATCATGAACAACTAACTTAAGAGTCACCAATAGAACGATTGCTGTGATTAAACCCAAAAAGATTTTCACTTTCTTCGATTTTTTCCGAATCCATGACAACACTTTCTTCGCCGGCGATTGATACCCTTTTTGACCCATTTTCCGACCGCCGGAGTTTTTTTTCTTTTTTTTTCCTAAGAATTTTATGAAAAAAAGAGCTGTAACGTTTTCTTTGAGAAGCTTTTTAAGGTATTGAAAATGGCGGAGTTTTTTTTGTAGAGAAAATACAGCGTGGAGGGTTACAGTAGCTAGTTTACGTAGTGTAACCAATAAAAAATGAACACGTGGATTATTAAAATATTTTCCTAATTAGGATTATGTAAGACATTAAATTACTATTTGGACATATACTTTCCATAACGGATTTGGTGTGTTTTGGTCATCCCCCAACACTGTAAGTCAAATTTGGTCCTTTTTTTCCTTATTTTTTATTTGGTTAATAATTAATTGAATGAAAAAAAATATAAAAAATATTAGGAAAATAGGAAATGAGAGATGAAATTACAAAGTTAGGGATTGAAATATAGTCAATAAGAATATAAAAGTTCAAGAAGTCAATCAACTGATATATTAAGAGTTTAAAAATCCCCCTAAATTTATGATTTAAAAAAAATATAAACATTTGTGTGACTATAAATTATTTTATTAAAAATAATTAAGATATTTGTGGTATTGGATGTTTAACTAGTGAAACACAAAGTCACATGCTTTGGCTAAAATAGATATTGTTTGACTGTACAATAGTATTTGTATTTGTCCAAAACAAATCTGTTTTCATTGATTTTTTTTTAAATATTCAAGAAAGTCAATTTTGACTAGGAAATTATTAGAGAATAATTAGCAACAAATAATATTGTAGTTGAACCAAGCTTACGTTTGTTCACCTAATTTTCTTCATATATATTTTTAAGAGTAACTTTCACATATAGCAAACAAAAAAAATCATATTTGTATGTTATAGCAAAGTTTGCATAATTGCGCTCCATAGCAAACATATATATGTATTATTCGCTATACATATACAAGTGAAAGCTGTCTATTTCGCTATACATATATACAAAAAGAAACAATTGTATAATTCGTTGGCTCCTCTTCAGATTTGTATAATTTCGCTGGCAGGCCATTTGTATAAATTGTTGTTAGCCTCTCGTTTGTATAAATCGTTGACAAACATAAATTATACATTATAAGTGTATAGGACGAATATATATATATATTTGCATGTGTATATACAATTTTCTCGCGCTTTATACAAACAGAAACGCAATTTATACAACTCTGTTGTATAAACGAGAAAGAGAGAAAGACAAAAGAGAACTGGGCAGGGGAATATTTTTATTGTATAATTATAAGTGTATAGGACGAATATATATGTAATTGCATGTGTATATACAATTTTCTCTCACTTTATACAAACACAA
>NW_006239073.1:192757-198516 GCF_000226075.1 Solanum tuberosum | reverse complement strand
AACTGGGCAGGGGAATATTTTTATTGTATAATTATAAGTGTATAGGACGAATATATATGTATTTGCATGTGTATATACAATTTTCTCTCGCTTTATACAAACAGAAACGCAATTTATACACTTTTGTTGTATAAAGCGAGAGAGGCGAGCACAGATGGAGTGAGCGAGAGAGGAGAGTGGCGAGCGAGAGTTTGAGGGAGAGAGGCGCTGGCAAACAGTTTGCTACAGGACACAATTAAATCAAAGTGTAATTATACCATTTAATTTGAATTAATAGTTTGTCATTATGTACAATTTTCCCTATTTTTAATTTGTCACTCGAAATCCACCAATTAGTTCGACATTCATATTGCGTAACAAAAAAATTTTTATCGATTTTTTTTTTATTCACAGAGTTTTGATTCAAATTATTGGTTAAGAAATATGGGATCACATTCATCTTACCTCATATATGTGGTTAATTGGTTGTTAACCTAAATTAAATATTCACCTAATTTTGAAATGAATTCGTGACTTTTCCATTTTTTTCTAATTTTGTGTCATTACTTTTAAAACTTAAAATTCAAGTACATAATGGGAAGGAGCAAAATATTGTAAGTAAAAGTGAATGAAGAGTATAGTGGAACAACAAGGAAAAGGGATAGTTTATATCCCTCCGTTTTAATTTATTTGTCTTACTTTTCTTTTTAGTTTGTTTATAAAATAAAAGTTAATTCTTTAATTTAAACTTTTTTCGTGACTCTTTAAGACCATAATATCATTTAATAAATTCTATGTATTTTTAGTTTAAGATCACGAGATTCAAAAAAATCTTCTTCATTTTTTAAAACACTGTATCAAGTTAAAATCAGACAAATAAATTGAAACGAAGAGAAATTATTTAATCTCTTTTTATTCTTTTTGCAGCCCACTTTAATCCTTTTTTTCTTGTTCTTAATTCTCATAGTAAAATATTCTCTTTTCCTTAAATTAATCTCTAGCAAAATTCTTGGTTTATTCACCATGTGTAGGAATTTCAAGGGTGGAGTATATATTACTTGTAAATATCAGTTTTTTTAATTATATTTTTCAAGTATTAACGAGGACGGACTATTTGAGATGTAAATTTATGTTTACAACTTTCCATAATTGATATATTACTTTGAATAAAATAATGTTATAATCATATGTTCAAACCAACAAAATCAGAAGATTGAAATAAACTGCAAAATAGAAAACATAAACTATTATAAAGAAGAATATTCGAGACAACAAACATATTAAAATAACAATTAACAACACTTGACATCTGATGTCTGGAGTCTATATTGGAGCTCCAACTAATGTCGGTAAAGCATAGGTGCCAAACGAGGCATTACAAATACCTCCAATGGATTTGCCTTGGGTAAAGTTATGCTATTGCCCACAGTCAAATCCACTAGCAAGTCCCCTAATGTACTAAAATTAAAACCTTGTAGCAAGTTTATTTATACTCCCTTCATTTTAATTTTATTTATCTTACTTTCCCTTTTAGTTTGTTTATAAATCAAAAGTTATTTTTTTATTAATATTTTAATTTTAACTTTTCATGTGACTTTTTAAGACAATAAAATCATTTAATAAATTATACTTATTTTTAGTTTAAGATCACAAGATTAAGAAAAATCTTCTTCATTTTTTTAACTTCTATCAAGTTAAAATCAGAAAAACAAATTGAAAGGAAGAAAAATTATTTAATCTCTTTTTATTCTTTTTGCAGCCCACTTTAATCCTTTTTTTTTCTTCTTAATTCTCATAGTAAAATATTCTATTTTCCTTAAATTAATCTCTAGCAAAATTCTTGGTTTATTCACCATATGTAGGAATTTCAAGGGTGGAGTATATATTACTTGTAAATATCAGTTTTTTTAGTTATATATTTCAAGTATTAACGAGGACGGACTATTTGAGATGTAAATTTATGTTTACAACTTTCCACAATTGATAGTATATTACTTTGAACAAAATAATGTTATAATCATGTGTTCAAACCAACAAAATCAGAAAATCGAATTAAATTGCAAAATAGAAAAGATAAACTATTATAAAGAAAAATATTTGAGACAACAAACATATTAAAATGGGGGAATATCTTTCATTGGGGGAGAATAAACCGTAAAATATAGTATGAATTTGGAATATTAATTTACAAACTTCCCATTTGGTATTTTAAAAAACAAAACATTATTCACCAATATTATACGAGGAATCCTTGACCAAAATTAACAACACTTGAAACAATTTTTCCTAGATTTTATTTTTATTACTTGATGTCTGGAGCCCGTATTGGAGCTCCGACTAATTTTGGTAAAGCATAGGTGCCAAACGAGGCATTACAAATACCTCCAATGGATTTGCCTTGGGCAAAGTTATGCTATTGCCCACAGTCAAATCCACTGGCAAGTCCCCTAATGTACTAAAATTAAAACCTTGTAGCAACCTAGCAAGTGTCAAGTGTGTCACTTGCATAGCAAAAGTAATCCCCGGACAAGATCGTCTACCAGAACCAAACGGAATAAACTCAAAATTCTGACCAGAAATATCAATCTCACTATGACTTTTCATGAATCTCTCAGGCATAAACTTTTCAGGATCAGACCAAATTTGAGGGTCTCGATGTAATTTCCACACATTGACCATCAATCGCGTGCCTTTTGGAACTTTATACCCCCCCACGGTACAATCTTCCATAGCAGCATGTGGTATTGCTAATGGTCCCGGTGGATATAATCGAAGTGTCTCTTTAACAATAGCTTGAAGATACACTAAATTTTTTATGTCACACTCTTCCACCCATCTCTCTTTGCCTATTTTCATGTCTATTTCTTCTTGTGCTTGATCCATTACATGTTTGTTGTTCACTAATAAGGACAAGAGCCATGTCAAGTGAATTGAAGTAGTGTCTGACCCTGCTAAGATTATGTTCTAAAGAACAATATAATGTAGTGAAACTTATAATTAGACTTTGAGAAATATGACATGAAATTAAAACATGTCCGTGACAATGACTACTTGGCACACCGCACACTATAACAAAAACAAGTTTTAGCGGCAAAAATACATTGATAAAGTCTTTATCGACATTAATTAATTGTCATTGAATCCAATGTCGCTATAAATTTTAGGGACATATACAAAAAGTGTTAATTAACTACGTTTAAAGATCATTTTTTATGTAATGACATATGCATTGATATCAACAATATTCTCAACAAGAAGGTCTAATTGGTGAGACTTTAGTTTATATAAGTTGTGATGACATGACATTGAATAAGTGTGTTAGTTTACTACTACTATTATTTTACTAAATTACTATATATTATCTTTTACGTTGTCAATATATATAACAGTTAAATTAAAAAAGATTCAAGCTTTAGATGCATCGAGTAAAATTAAATACTTACCAAAATTGTAGCCTTAATGATTGTTTCTCTTGTATAACCATACATGAATTGTTCATCAATCTTAGAAAGCATCACATCAATAAAGTCTTGGTCATCATCTTTAATTGCTAGCTCTCTCTTCATCAAATGTTCATCTATCCAACTTGTTACAATCTTGTCCATTTCTTGAGACAATTTCTTCATAGACTTAATTCTCCCTTGAAAATCAAACCATTTTAGAAATGGTAATGGAATTACATCTGATAAAACAAATTGGACAGACTCATACATATATTCTTTGGTGGTTCTTGTGAAATGTCTCCCTTTTTCATCTTCTGTTTTGTATCTTTTTCCAGTAATCATCTTCATTATAACATTTAAGGTTAATTGTTCAAACCATTTACTCATATTCACTTTTGATGGATTTGTACTCCCACTTTTCAGAATTGATGAGTATAGTTCTTTGATGTTAGTCTCTACCTGTTGAGAATAGTCAAATAATTAAAATTAATTATAGTAGTTTTTTTTCTAACCGTTTAAACTTTTAGGTTCACACATGAGCAGGCAAGTCCAAACATAATTTAGTTATATGATTAAGAATACATATACCATTTCTAACATATTAAGATTTGAAATGAGATATACACATGATTTCAACATAATCTTAGAACAGAAAGAAAAAGGTTATGAATTCAAATTTCATCGTCATCCAACATATAAAAGATCAATTTTCATTAGAGGAATAAGATGGTCACACAATTGAACAGTACCTCCGTGACGCGGATATGCTTGAATTGGTCGAGCCTCTTACTTGAAAGAACTTCCAACAGGACCAACTTGCGAATATTACGCCAATAAGGCCCATAATCAGCAAAACCAAACGCAGCGTTGTTATAACCAAGATATATACCAGCACTTGAAGCGGGTCGACCCGCAAGTACTTTATCATTTGTTGTGAAACATTCTTTAACTATTTCCCAATTACTCACTATAATTGCACGATGTATCCCTAAACGAATACTAAAAATATGGCCATATTTGTCTGCCAAATTAGCCAAAATTAGTGCAAGTGGAGTTTTGCTAATGAATAAATAGAGGTGACCTATTGGAAAATAGGCTCCTGGGATTTCTGGAGGTAGATTTATCATGACTTTACTACTATTTTTGGCTTGAATTTTTGTTTTCCATAACATGTAAAGTGATACGAAAATTACAAATATAGCTATTGCTAGAAGAAATTGGACCATCTTTATTGAGAGGTCATCAACAATCTTCTATTTTTTGATCGATTGTTCTATGAAGAGCTTCCCTCTTTACTTGTCTCTCTCTGTGAACAATTGTGGTGGCTATTGGTTTTTTCTTCTCAGTTGATCTTAAACAAGAACTTTGATTCTTTGGTAAGGATAACAATAATCGTTGTGGGGAGAGTGCCTTGACAATGATATGTTTGACTTTTCTCACTTATATATTTTTAATAATAATTTTTTTAAATAAAAATCTTTTTAAAACAACATTGACCTATATGGATGACATCGATCATTTCGATAATATTCTTTGATTTATTTTTTCAAAATTAAAAATAAGAAGGCTGCAATCGTTTCCCACCTTGTCGAATTCTCATCTAAAGAAGTCTTCGAATGAGGAAGATACTTTTTTATTTATTTAGTATTCGCTAATTCAACTAATTGGAATATGCCTTGTGTAGAGCCTATCTAAATAGAATTGTCTCCTATCGGAAAACAAAATCGATTCACATACTTGAAACATTTAATATGCTATTATTAGGTTGATTTACCCAAAAAAAAAAAAAAACTTTTTTAGACCATCATTTAGATTTTGACTCTATTTTTAGTAATTGACATTTGACACATATATTCTTTATGTGATTTAACCAAGTATGTTGTTATTGCTGGAAAAATTTTACTATGGGTGAGGCCCAACCAACCAAAGTTGGAAGAGGCTCCACCCATTTTTTGACATGTGGATCGTGGGGCCCAAATTATTAGTTAAGGCTAAAAAATGAAACCAAAAAGAGAGAGAATGTAAAGTTTGAGTGGGATTATAAGGCTGGGCACCGGATCGGAATGGGACCACCGGACCGGAACGAACCGGAACCGGACCGGAACGGGACGGTTTGACCGGGTTGTTGACCGGTACCGGGATGAACCGGACCGGAACTACCGGGATGGAGGCTCGGTTCCGTCCCGTCCCACTATATACCGGGATAGAACCGGGACGGACCGGAATGGACCGGAACGGAACGGGATGGGATAAACAGGACGGCACATATAGCTATTTCAAAAAATAATAATTATTTTTTGAGTTATTTTGAATTACGAAAATACAAATGTTTTTTTT
>NW_006239073.1:158582-192524 GCF_000226075.1 Solanum tuberosum | reverse complement strand
TTTTAATCTTTTCTTATACTTCTTTCTTTCTTACTTGCATTTTCTTTGTTTGCTTGCCAACTCTCTTTGTAATTTTATTTTAATAGAAAGAAACTTTAGAACTCACCGACGGATATATATATATAATAATATATCAGATGAAATTAAATTATTATTTTTTAAATAAATTCAAAGAGATTGAAGATAGTGAAACTAAAATAAATAAATTGACTCACAAAAATGTAAAAATTCATATAATCAACCAATTGAGCTACTAAAATTCATTCGGTATTATTTATTACAAAATTCACAATTTAATTTTAATTATTTAAATTTTAGTCATTAATTTATTTTTTGAGATTTTCAATTTTAACCACCCAATTCTTAATTGCCTTGTAACTCTTCTTAATACACTCTATTTTAATTATCTAAAATAAATAATAATTCCGAAAAAATATTTTAAATAATATGAGACGGAGGGACCACAAGTTTGTATAGAACCTTTTCTCAATTAATAAATGCTAACATAATGTACATTCTCACTAGTCACTACGATAAATAATTTAACTAATGAAATAATTTATATTTTGTGTAAATGAAACGCAACATGATAAAATTAACCAACAATCATTTAATGAGATTTTCGAGTTTTCAAAACAAACGATATCACTTTCTTTTTTTCCGCTCTTTTTTCATATTGTCCTCCATTTCTTCACCCCATTGCTTTAGTAGCATTAAAGGGTTTATTTAATAGGTGATTAGAATTATGCATGTCTTCAATTTGGTATTTGACGTTAATAGTAAATTAGTTTGAAGACAATAAAAAATACACAAATCTTATCTTATCTTGTAATATAGAACTATTTTTAAAAGTAACGCGAGTTTAAAGAAAATAGAGTGTAAACAAATTTCAATATAAGAATAATATTTTTAATAGATATTCAATTCAACACGTTAAATAAATGTGGATATAAAATAGAAAATAAAAATATTGATCAACTAATAATATGACTTTTTATTCCCTTGCACTTTTTCACTTTCAATATAATATTTTAATTTATTTAATTAAAGTTGACATGGACCCCACAATTATCTTGCAATTCCCACTCAAACTTTACATTCTCTCTCCTTTTGGTTTCATTTTTTAGCCTTAACTAATAATTTGGGCCCCACGATCCACATGTCAAAAAATGGATGGAGCCTCTTCCAACTTTGGTTGGTTGGGCCTCACCCATAGTAAAATTTTTCGTTATTGCTGTACAAATATAACTCTTAAGAAATTACCCTTCATCCCTACTTAACAACGTTAGATTATGAAATTATAGATCATTATCCAATATTTTCATGGGCAAACCACATAAATCCCACTAGTTTAGTTCTTAATTATTAAGATTCCCAATAGTTTCAAATATTGCTTCATCTACCATATTTCATGCTTTGGATACATGAGTCTGAATTCATGAGATACATGTATCTGACCGTAATTTTAAAATTGAGATACAAAATTTATTTATATAAATTAATTGGTTGTAACTGATTTCCTTAATTAGAGGAGTAATTGAGGATTTTCAAAATACATAGATAATTAATTTCATTTTATTATTCTTTGAAATAGTAAATTCATTAATATTATTAATATAAGATAAAAACATGTATATCTTGGTAATGTAAATTTGATTAATTTCAAATTATTACTCTTAAAATAATAAATTCATTTAATGTGATGTATCTATTATCAATATATGATGTATCCAATAAACTAAACACTTAGATGCATGAGTGTCATACAATTACATTCATATGTATCATAGAAGTATCTAACACTAATTTCATGTATTAATTTGTTATACGTATCTAGTATTAATTTTAGGTATCTATTTATATATATCTAATATTAATTTCATGCATCTTTTATACGTATCTAGTATTAATTTGATGTATCAAGTATCAATTGCATATGTTATATCAAAAAACATGTATCTCGAATATATAGTAAACATATACATCTAATTATATATGTGTATCTAAATATGGAATATACAAAAAGAAGAAGCATATACATCTAATTATGTGTATCTAAATATGGAATATACAAAAAGAAGAAGCATATACATCTAATTATGTGTATCTAAATATGGAATATACAAAAAGAAGAAGCATCGTGTATCTAACTATGAAATGTAGTTGAAACACATAAATTTAAGAGCAAATCATGACTGTAGAGTATGTCGTATCATTAATATCATGGTGTTGTTAAAAATCATGTATCCGAAATTAAATGGTGGATACATATATATGTTCAAATACCCCATTACTAAAAATACAAACTCAAATCTTAATTAAGATTACTACTTATTGGATACACATGTTTCAAGGGCTATATTGAAGTAATATTGGTACTACCACATCAATGTACACAATAACCAAAGAAAGCCTTAAGAACACCAACAAACAAAAACTCTCTACAATACTCTCTTTGATCCTTTTGCTTTGTGGCATAACATAATCAAAACTAATATTCATTTCTTTCGAAGACAAACAATCAAGACCCACTTTGAATTGAAAGTTTTCTCTGTAGCAGTTACTTTGATTTGATCTCGTTATAAATGAGCAATACAAAATAATATTTGGGTTTAGGAGAATTTGTTGGTCATGGTGATGATATCTTGAGAAGAAAAGAGTAGATTAGCTATTGTTGGAATGAAATTGTATGGTGAAATTTGAGTGATAAATATGGGAAGGAGGATTAAGAGATAGTGGTTAATTTGGAGTGAAAGAGTTAATTAAGTAGATAATTAATCCATCCTAGTTTTAAGGGATGTGGGTATCTATCTAATTGTATCTTCAAATAATATATTAATAAATGATATAAAATATTAAAAGTGATAATATATGTAATTATTTGAAAATAAAGATAATATTAGTATATATAGTAGTGATGTATGTCTAATAAGGTAGTTTATCTTATTTTCATTTATTAAAAAGTATTTTACACTAAAAATACAGCAGCAACTCGAGATTTTGGGTTGGGCCAACTCCTACATGGGCCTTATAAAGCTAATAGTCATAAAGCCCAATAAAGTAGAGAGCTGACGTTTATCCATTTTTTTCTTCTCTCACAAGAACAGGGGAAAAGGAAACTAGAAGAAGAAGAATCTGGATCAGTTGTCGAATTCGTACAAGTTAAAGTGGCTCAAACCCAATTTCTGATTCTGTGTGTTTCTCTTTTCATCATATGGCTGCCAATTTCTGGATATCTTCTCAGTAGTATGTATAAAAATCATCCCTTTTTTCGTCTTCAATCTTTCTTGTTTTGATGTTTTCTTGTTGTTTGCAGCAAGGAACTTTTGGACCAAGAAGAGGTTGATGTTGTGCATCAGTTGGATAAAGAGAGAGGCATCACTCTCGATGATTTCAAGCTCATCAAGTTGCATATGTCCAATTGTAATTCCCATAACCAATGATTTAATTAAATGGGTTCAGCTTTTATGATTCTTAGCACTAATCTAGCCCTATGTGCGTGTTCGGGGAAGGCTCGAACCACAAGGGTTTATTCTGTGATTCTTAGCATTGGACTTATTTTATTGTTAAAAGTATGGCTTCAGGGATTAGATTTATTGAGATTTTAGTAGGTGTAGCCAAAATGGTATATCCGCCCCTGTGTGGGGGTGGGGGTGTTTTCAAGGTTGATTTTGCTTATGGGAATCAGGCGTAAAGTACATAGCTTTTTAGGTTAATTTGAATTTTTCAAGGGTATTAATCACTTGCTGGAGTTTGCAGATTATATCACATTATGTTTTCATATAATTGTGTTTACTTCTTTCTTGATTTCGTTTTGTGACCTTGTTAGCTGCATTTTTTTTTCTCTTGTTCATACGATTCCTGAAATGACCCTTTTCGAAATGTTAGCTTTACTCTGATTTGCTTAGTAATTACCCTATCGAGCATGTGTTATTTGCTAGATTATATGGACGAGCACTGAAACTCTATCATTTTCATACCATATTTGATGAAGAGACTGTTTTTCTGTTTCTTGTCAGTAAGTTTAGTGATTTTTTATGATCATGAAAGAGCACCAGCAAGTGCATCTTTAAGTACAAAGCGGTGGCTAAAGATCTGTTATTTGTGTCTTTATTGTCATTGGATATGTTTGGTCCACGATTCTCCAATAATAATAATAATAATAATAGCTATAAATGTCTTATATCCTGAGCCCCTAGGGCGTTGGTCTAGTGGTAAGAGCGTCGCGCGTGCTGTGTGGGTTAGGCTATGTTGCTCGGACTCTTCAATAATGTCAACAGGTGCATGTCGGAATCTCCAAAAGTAGTGTATTTTTGGAGAATCCGACACGGGTGCGGCATAAGAAGTTAAAAGTCCACGCAACTTAGGGGTTAGGCGCACGTCGTGAGTTCGAACTTTGCTCTAGACTAAAGTCTGGTATTTAAGTGGATGAGGGTAGAGGGTAGAGGGTAGAGGGCCGGGCCCATTATCTAGCTTTTGTCTGTTTTCTAATTGTCTTATATCCTGATGTGGTTAGAGGGGCGGACCCAGCTCTTAGCTTGCATAATAAGTAGTTTTCCATTGTCCTAAAATAAAGAATTTCTTTTCCTTTTCAGCTATTTCTAGTGGTATCCAATAATTTCCTATCATGAAAGAAATTAATACCATTACTCAAGATCCGAAGATCAGAAATGGGAAATTTCTATGTTGTCACTGCCTTTTAGTTTAGAATTTTCATTGATACGCCAATCTATTAAAACTGTCATTTAAGATTTATTGCCTGCTAAGAAACTATATATTGGCTTGGAGGTTTGTTTTGGAAGAATGAAAACTGCTGGTATTTGAGAGCTCAAAATGTACTTTAGGAAGGCTGATGTGCGTGTTATGTGCCTGATCCCCTTGGCATGAATACCAGATATTATATCTCTTCTGAAGGAGGCTGTCGGCTATGGGATTGGAAATTTAGTCAACAGAAATGGATAAAGCTCTGATTCACGATCTATTGCAATATCACAATGATACATTTTATAATAAAAACCCAACATAACAAAAATATTTGTCTGAAGTATGTAACATAGACAAAGTACTTTTTCGGCACTCAGTGGCAACATCAAAATGTGCATCTTTCTACATGATATATGGCCAATTTTGCTGATGTACACACTGGTAGTTGCAGTTAAATTTAATTGTCTGGCATAGTTGAAACAATTGAAACCTTCAGTATACCTCTTGAGCACCACTTATCTTTTCTCGAACATACTTTGCATGCCTTCAAACTTCTCAGAATTTGTGCTTTACTTGTTTTATTTTAATGTATATGTGACTGGTTGCCTGGCTTGCAGTTCCTTATTATCAATCATCATCTTGCACAGGACAATTTAATTACCGTTTTCCATATCGTTTGATTTGTTAAATTTTCTGCTCCCTCGCAGATGTTGCAAGATTGGCTCAAAATGTGAAAGTGAGACAAAGGTCTGTTTTCTCTCCTCATCTGCTTATAAAACTTCTGCTATAAGTAATAGGTATTTCTTATGTTCCTTCATCAGCATCACTGTCTCTTTAAGAGCATAATGTTTCTGTGAGGTTCATAACCTTTAGCTGAAAAACTGGAAGAGCTATTTGGTCATAAAAATACATGCTTATTGGATGTTGTTTCCATTGACATGATCAATATTTGTTTAGACCTATTATTTTCCTGTAGGAAGATATATACTGCACGACATTATGTGTTCGTTTATCTATTCCATTACTTGGATGTGAATAAGGGGGAAGAATCTACTAGCTGTAGCTGTTTAATAGTTAGAGGACTTGCTTGACGATAGAGGAAGGTCAATGCTGTGATACTACATAAGTGTGTCCTCTGCTCAATATGTGGATCATACAATGTGGATTACCTATCGACATAGTTATTTTTTTCATCACAAACTTTTCAAGATTGCTCTTTGCACCTGAGTGTTTATTACATGTATTTCCATAACTTTCACAGAAGGGAACTGACGATGTGTGTTTGTGTAATTTTCCTTCTTAAAACACCTGTTTTTGCTACTTCCAGAAATCTAGTATCTAATATATGATTTTTATTTCCAGGGTTGTTGCTACCGCAATTACGTACATGAGACGCGTATATGTCAGGTATATCATGCTATCTTTGGTATTAGGAGGACAATACACTATTCGCTGTAAATTATTTACCTAACCAGAAAAGTCCGCCTATTAAAAGGACCTTCAGCTTGTTGGCATATAGGATACATTACTTAGGAACTTTTAATCCGACAAGCCACCACCCAGACATAAATCCATATTGCTTTAAGCCTATAAGATTATGAATGATGAACTAATGGGGTAATGGTTCTTAAAGACATTGCATAAATTCTTTAGCTTGCTTAAATAAATCATACAAGAGGACTAGTGAATCAGTGCTGTGAAAAAAAATGTAGAACTTATGAGAAAAGAAGATTGGTATTACTGGCAATAATGTTCCGATGCAGCTCTGGATAGGGAAATTCTGTGCAGTCTGAGAGAGAGTCTGCCGAGTCACTTCTCCGCAGAAATTCCTCACAGATATGTGCAAGCACCAGCTATGGCCACTCAAATTGTGATTTATTATGTTCTGGTAGAACCACTTTATCAGCAAATGACTTTGCTAAACCAAAGCAAATTAAGTAAAATAAGTAAGCTGATTTGGAAAGGATATTGGATGGACCACTTTAGCTATTCTTACATAAAAAAGAAATATGTGTACAATAAATCGCATTTGCATACATAACTGACAAACATGAAGTCATATGCTTTCGTATGTTAAAAAAAAATGCTATCTTAAAGAGTAAAAAAGCACCCTCAGCTCTGTTTCTTTGAACCAGTTTTATATTTATGTTTGGGATCCTGTGCTAACTCTTTTCTGGAATAGATCCTGGACAAAGTCATACGAATTGGAAGGAAAATTCTCTAATTTGGACTCTGTGTCCTTTCTGTTTCAAAACTGAAACTTTTAAATTCACACTTATGCTCTACAGGCCTACTATTGCTTCACCTTGAACCACCATTCTACTTTATCATTCTTTCTAACCATCTTTTTTCTTGTCCATAGGAGAAGTATGACCGAGTATGATCCTCGTCTGGTTGCTCCAACTTGCTTGTATTTGGCATCAAAAGCAGAAGAAAGCACTGTGCAGGCCCGACTTCTTGTATTTTACATCAAGAAATTATGTAAGAACATATTAGATTACAATGAAAAAGTACTTCTTATGATATCCTGTTGTTGCTACATACCCAATTTAGTTCATTTCTAATGCAAGACGTTGATTTTTCTGACTTGCTTCTGCAGATTCGGATGAGAAGTATAAATATGAAATAAAAGACATACTAGACATGGAGATGAAAGTTCTGGAAGCCCTAAACTATTACTTAGTCGTATATCATCCATATCGTTCATTAGCACAGTAAGTATCTCCTAGATACCTCCTTGTGTAGCTGATCAATTTCTCTCAGCATACAACTTGATTCTTAACTCAATTTTGCAGGTTCCTTCAGGATGCCGGCATGAATGATGCAACTCAATTGACTTGGTAAGAAACTTTCCGAGGCTTTCCTATCTTTGACTTCTAGTTGCGAAATTTGTCAGATTACTCTAAAATATTACTTCCCATAATATGTCTCTCCAAAATTCTACATTCGTTTTGTTTTTATCTTGATAACTTCTGAATTCTGCTTCTTTTAGGGGACTTATAAATGACACCTATAAGATGGACCTAATTCTCATTCATCCGCCACATTTGATTACTTTAGCTTGCATATATATTGCAAGTGTGCTGAAAGATAAAGAAACTACTGCCTGGTTTGAGGAGCTTCGAGTTGATATGAATGTGGTATGTATGCAAGCTTAACTTTGCCAATGATTTCAAAATATAACAAGACCATCGTTAGACTATCCCTTATTTTAATGTCAAGTTGCTGCTTGGACAACCATCTTTTAATGAAGTTCTAAATGTTGACAGGTGAAAAATATAGCAATGGAGATACTAGATTATTATGACGGCCATAGATCGATCTCAGATGAGAGGGTAAATGCCGCCATGAGCAAGCTAGCTGGAAGATAGTTGATACCAGGGCACCTAGCTTCCGGGCAAGATATATTATTAAGTACTTAATTTACTAGATATCTATAAATATTTGACTGTGAACCAGTTACTATTGTATATTATCTTGAAAGGACATGGTAGGAACATAAACATCAAATCCCTGATATATTAGCATTATGACATTTTCAGTTCCTTGAAAAAAGAGTTGGCTCCCTCGTTCTATGTTGTGGATAATTGAAAACCAAGCAGAAATCTGCAGATAGCCCTGGGATGATAACAATAGCAACTGCAAGTCCGCAGCTAACATGACATACAAACGATACTTCAACCAAGGATGTCACAAAAATATTCATTAAAAGGCGTAAATGATGACAATGATGATAACATTTGAAAAATGCATATTACATCAGCTCATATTCCTTCTTCAGGTGATACTCAATAGTTAATAACATCTTCTCGAGCAAAGAAACATTTCTTGAGCTATAGAATTAAGATATTTGGTATTCTGTCACAACTATCCAAAGGGGTTTATCCTGGTCCTGTCTTCTGGACATATAGCAGTTTCATTCTTCACGTCACAATCAGTCCTCCAATGCTGGTGTGTTCCCATTTGTGATCTTACCCTTCCCTTTCTTCTTAGCATGTTTTTTTGCTGCAGACCGATCAAATACATTAGTTCACTACACCTCTAGCAAAAGTTGTACAGTTAAAAGAGAAGGAAGTGGTGAAAATACCTTGTCTCCTTTTAGCTTCAGATTTGGCAAAGAAATCTCTCCATTCATCTGTAAGGACAAAAATAGGCTCCTCTTCTTCATCTTCATCTTCAAAGTTCTCACCTTCATTTTGCATCATTCTTCAGATGAAGACACACAAAAAAAAGTTAAAATCAACCGGATGAAAGAGCCTTAAGATTGACAGCTCTAACACAAGGGTAACTTCACAAGCGCACAGCTTCACATGTATACCAAAAAGGAATCATGCCAGTGAGGTTCTAGCTTCAATTTCTCCTACACCACCTACTTGATTCCCGAAACTTTAAATTCAGGTCCGTGATTTTTTACCATTTTCCTCTGCATTCTATAAGGAGTGGTCCATTGAAACTCTCTTAAACTTCCAATATAATCTATATTTATTTCCTGTGAGTTTATTTGAAGCCAGAATTTCCTGCTTCAGGTTTCAATCAAATGTAGCATTACAACAAATACAGAAGATCAACCAGTCAACTAGCACCCACTAATACTCTGTCTTTCAAACTATCACAAAACCAATCTTCATCCCCTTTTCCAAGAACAAACTAAAAGACAAGAAAAGTGGGATCAAGTACTTCTCCGTGTTTGGGATGGACAAACTCCCTCCTCTTTTCAATTTTCTTTGACAAACAGAACATGCATAGAAATCACTATTTACTTTGGACCTATTTCTTGAGTCCCAAATTCAGCAGCAATCAACTCAATATTACCACTTCCCATGCACAGTTCTGAAACTGAGAGGACTTCTGAAAATGTGGAATGGATTTCAAATGTTATGTTGAGGAGTCGAGAGAATTAGGATGACTTGGAGATGGTTGCATTCAGTAAGAAGATGTAGGACTCCTAGAGAAGTTATACATAAGCATAAAATTCCACGGTGATAGAGAGAAAATGGACAGAGCTAAGGAAAAATGGGCTCTGGGAACAGAAAAGGACAGCTGCGAAAACTGGTCAGGACAAGGAGGAGAGCGTGAAGGCAGAGATGCGGTGTATATTGCTGGATGGGGGAGTTGATGCTCCTATAAGTCGTCATTTGGGATCTCCACAAACTATTTGTAATATCTTTCCTCAATTTGCTAATGGAAATCCTTTATTTCCTGTCTACTCAGGGGTGCAGAAACACCTGCGCAGATCGCAGGTGACATTTACAAGAATGAAGGGAACAAAATAGTAACCCACGAGATTCAGGGATGGATGTAGACCTATCGGGAAGGGATAATAATCAGTTGAGTCACAATCAGCAGAATAGGTAATTACTGAATTTTGTTTAATATGTCCAACCATTGCTGCATCTAATTGCAGTCTGACTGACATTAGCTACTGAGGAAAATAATACCAGACAGTGCATAGTAAGCAAACATTCTGCACCTTCAGTGGCTGAGGTGCGTTTTCATACACTAGTATTCACCATCATTGAACCAACGTTTAATTATAGATGCAATAGATTGTTACTTCCCAGTTCCCATACACTAGTAGAAAACAACTCCCAAGTGTGGAAAATGAATTCCAGGCTTTCAGACTTTTCACTCAAAAGGTGGCCATGAAATATACCAACTTTTAGCCTTTAAACAATCAATCAGATATTACTCCCACCTTTGTGGGGGTTGTGAGGTTGTTTGACCCTCGACTCAAAAGAAACTTCCTTTTTTCTTTTTATAACTGTGGTGCCCAAAAGAGCTTGTGTGCATTTCCACTAATTCTATCAACAACAGGACACAGAAAAAAATCACAAGTGTTTTTTTTGTCTCGGCTAGGACTTGAACCACTTGGCCACACCCTTGGGTGCCTCAAAAGAAACTTCTAGCCTCTAAACAAAATCAGAAATTCAGTGATCAGTAATGCTGATGTTTTAAGCTTGTGTTATACAGAAAATCATGATTAAAAGAAGGTAAAATATCAAGAAATAAAACTATTACCAGCAAATACATATGGCATTTTTATATAATCAGTAATCACAAAATCCAAGTGCAATGGTAGCAACTGTGCAGAAAATACAATCAACCCAATTTCAATCAAAGCACAAGAAAGCATTAATTAATTGAGTGAAAGTTACCCTGAGTCGTTAAAACTGACATTAGGCTCAGAAATCTGCATATTCAAATCGTCCGGCAGTAAAGACGGAGTAATTTGTTCAGGGTTTTGCGGCAATGGAGAAGGAGTAAAAAGTGGGCATGTTGGTCCATGTTTGTTCCGCTGCAACATGTAGCTGTGAAATGGACAATTATGCAATATCTGAAAGTGATGATGACGGTGATGGTGATGAGGATGATGACTCCATGGCTTCGCACCGACTGACGAATTTTTCTCCATTGATGGCTTGGAGCTGTACTGAGAGTGTACTCGCTTCTTTCTTATTATTTCGGGTCACGATATTGGTTTGTGAAGGTATATATTGGCAACTGGGCTACTACACAATAAAGCCCAAATATCCTGGACTCGGCCCATGACTAGACCAGCCATTTAATGGTTCAGCCCACATGAGATTATACTGCTCCATTCGTCCTATAACCTTCTTCTTCTTTTTTACGGTAATTTGTTTTGACACAAAATTTAAAATAAAATATCATTTAAAAACAATTAGAGTGAAGAATTAAGAACATACTTATTCGAACTATCAGGTGTGAGAGTTTTCTATTTGAAATATCATTATCATTTAAGTAGGAAAACAAATAACTAATAGTCAAGGTGTGTTTCGATAATTATTTGGTAATAGTTCAATAGTAAGCTCACACACCTGACATTTTAGAATTCAATAATCAAGATATTTTAAATGTGTTTTTGACCTTTTACGCAGAATTTTGTGATATGTTTGACAGGATATCAAATTAATGTATATTATATCATTTCTCAAGTCCTTATTCTTTGCTCTTTATATCGTGGTCATCACCACACCCCAACTCTTTTTTTGAGGTTGGTGAAAAGTTCATTTTAAAATTCGAATCCAGTGTGAAAAATAAATTAATTGAAAGAATCCTTTCCAGCAAATTAAAGTCATCTTTTTTTTTTTTTTGAGTAGCTACAAAGTCAAGTTAAATGCCACACACACAATCAACAAAAGCAAGAAATTAACCAAGCTAACATCACTTGACAGAAACTTTATTGGTGAAACTTAATCATTACTGGAAAAACTGCTTGTTCTAAAACAGCGTTTATTTCCCTTTCTGTCCAGTTTGAGCCGACTAAGTGGACCGCCAGCCAGTTATTTGAACGAAGCTTCGTGTTTGTTTTTTTTCAAATCCCAATTCGCTCTCGCTCGCTGCTACTAACGGGGTCTCGGTTGATTTCCCTTCCTTTAGCTACTAAGATGTTTCAGTTCGCTAAGTTTGAATTTGACTTGAATTCTGAATATATTTTATGAGTTCTGCTTATGATTTCAACGGAAAAGCTAGTAGTGCGATACGAGTGAAATCGAAAGAATTATCTCTTTAGTATTTATCATAGAACAACCTACTTATTGAGAAAAAATATTTTTGAATTTACTAACGACAGAATCTTAGTGACTCAGTTGATAACTTTATTGATAAAGTTCAATTTCCCACCACATAATCTCTCCTTGATTTTCCCTTTCCTTACCCCACCAAAAGTCCTTAATTTAAAGGAGGAAATCATGTCTCATGCATTTTCAAAATTCCACCAAATCTCAGTGAATGTTATTATTATCCATTTCTATGCCATGCTTATGCTTTCAAAAATGGTAAATTTGGTCCCACAGAGTTGAAATTGAAGAGCAATATGAGGATTTTGCCATGTTTAAGTAGAAGACAAAATGATGAGTTTGTTTAGTGGTCACTGGCTAGTGGCATCTCAATTCCCCACCCACTTTAATTGGTGTATACAAGATAACATTCACCAATGCCCCGCCCATTTTTAGTCCATTTAAATTATATATATTAAATAAAAAATTTAAAATACATACCAAATTTAAACTAAAGTTATTGAGTTCGATTGAATCTATTAACCTTTCCACTCCTCGAAAAGCCACTCAATTAAATAAAAACGATCTTCACAAGTTTTATTGGTGTAGGAGTTGCCAAGCACAACCATGCGATGAATGATTGAGAAACTCATCTAACTGCTACAATGCGACGGCGGATGGAATAGACAAGCCAAGTTGGGTTTGAGTTCCGAATTCCTAAATTTAGCGTGAATTATTAGTTTTATCCTCAAATTATTGACAATCTTAAAAATACATTCTTATTTGACTAACTAAATTTAAATACACATATATCCTTTGATATTGCATACACCTTCGATATTTATAATTTCTCGGCTTTTTATTAAAAGTTTCATGCTCCTACAAGAATTTAAGATTACTTTCTATGTCATGTGACAGATCGATGTATATTTAAGTTTAATTAATTGAATAAATAAATATTTTTAAAGCTATAAATTAATAAGGGGATGTTTTCAATAGTTTGATATATCATAAATTCACAACTTAAATCTTTAATTTTGTACACAAGTAGTGCCGTGACAGAATTAGGTAAAGCTTTCCACACATTCCAATATCAACTGCAACCTTACATTTTTTTTTAAAAAAAAAATCATATTTTTATTTATTTGCGTATTTTTTATTATTAAAAGAAAACATTTTTTAAATACTGCAAAGTTCTTGTAGTAATGCATATGCATCTCATCTCCAGATCCCTATAGTATATGTTCATCAATAGCAGCCCTACAAATCCCCTTTCATCCCTATTTTTGGTCAAATTTTCCTCATTTGGGTCATTGGGTGTCTCAAATTTGGAATCTTTGGCTAAAATCTTTCGAATTAAAGATTCAATTTTTGTTCTTGTTCTTGATTCATCACTTGTGATTCAGGTGGTAAGATCTGTTGTATTATTTCGTTTTGTGTGTCAATGGGCGCATTAGATGAAGGGCATTATCATGCAGAAATAGATAACGAAGTTAGTTTTGAGCTTGGCTTTGAAAGTCAGCCTGAAACACTGGCTATTCAGGATGCTGTTAGAGTCCTATTGCAGGGTTTGGGTGAAGATATCAATAGGGAAGGAATCAAGAAAACCCCTTTTCGTGTTGCTAAGGCTCTTCGACAAGGAACAAGAGGTAAACTTTGACACCCTTTTGGATTTTGTAATACTTGTTTTTTATTTGTTCTGTGTCAATGGATCTGCTAACTTAATATCTCCATGAGATCTGGGGAAAGTGTAGTTTGTGCATCAAGCTTGTCAGAGTATTATTAGTAAGGACTGCTAGTATGAATGCTTATTTTTGCATCATGCTGTTTGTTTGTGTGTTTCCCTTGTTGGAAAATGCCAAAAGATGGAATTTTTTTTGTTGAAGAATTTACTGAATTGGTCTTTTTTTGTTCTCCTTTAGTGAAGGTTCTGCAATTATGAGCAGTCTGTCCTTATTATGTATAAAAGGAAAGAGAACGGGTAAGGTAGAGGAATTAGCTTTAACCAGACAAACAAGCTTTGTCATTTCTAGGAGGACTATTTTAGTTGCTTTTATACCATTTTAAAATTGAGTTTTAAAAGTACTTCCAGGTCTGGTTTTCTTCATTACACCAAATAATTATTTTCATTGTGTAGCCAGAATATTTATTCTGGAATATTGAAGCAATGATTGCCTCAAACTTCAGTTTATCTTCAAAAAAAATGATTGCCTCAAACTTCAGAAGGCTTTTCAGGTTAGGGTGGTGTTTTCCAACCCCTCATCATATCTCAAATTCCTTCCCTCCAGATGGTCCAAAACTGTATCTTTGGATGGTTTGCCGTGACTTCTTGATCGATGGGCTTTCCAGCTTTCCATTGCCCCCTTTAGGAAGTTCAGTAATCTCCTAATGCACCTGTTGTTTAGCTTTGCATTTAGTGCAGCATGAGTCGTCAAACTTTCCAGAAAAAAAGTTGTCTTTCAATGTTGGATATGAGCTTTCTGTATTTCATATTTTCTAGATGAACCCAGCGCTGCACCTTTTGAAGTTTCGGAAAAGTGGCTCAATTTCCAGTGTAGAGGTTATTTTCGGCCATTCTGGTGTGTCCACCAAGGTGGAGGTTGGAGGCTGTTAGATGAAACCCCTCTCATTAGGCAAATTGGATAACTTCATTTTCTCTAACCACTTTTGTTTGGTAAATGTTGGTATGAAGCTATTGGAAGTGAACCTATACGTAGTTAGGGACAAGGGAAGTCGTGAATGTTGAAACCAGACTTTGGACGTCCATGAAATGATATTCCGTCAAGTAGTTGCAACCATGTATTTGATTTGGATACTCATCCTTGAAGCACAGTTGAAGGAAACTGATGTGTGTATGTCTCTTCAATACACGTGAGGGGAAGTAAAGATTATATCATGTGTTCTTTTTCTAGTCAAGAGAAGCATCTCTAGGAACAATGTTTCTTCATATGCAATTAGGAATTTCATCTTGTTTATTTAAGAAACATTCTTTCTTGTTCTTTGCTCCTTTCTGCAGTTTACATTTAAATAGTTGGTTGCTGGTTAGTGCTGGATTTCTGTTCTAGGTTGAAACAAGTGCAGGGATTTCTTTAGTGAAAAAATTTTGAACACCAAGAACTTGATTACATCATAACAAATTGTTGCAAGTCATTGAACATCTATCTTATGCTAGTTCACCACAGAACTCATCATGCTGTATGCAAGGGATATCTACGTCTTCTATTAGCATGAAACATGTTGATAGTTTCAATTGTAGATGGGTCGGTGGATTGATGTTTTAAACTACTGTTTGACTCTAGTCTTTCATATTTTGTGTTGTATGAAGGTTACAAACAAAAAGTGAATGATATCGTTCATGGCGCGTTATTCCCTGAAGCTGGATTGGAAGGTGGAAGTGGTCAGGCTGGAGGAGTTGGTGGGCTTGTGATTGTTCGAGATCTTGATCTCTTTTCATACTGTGAGTCTTGCTTGCTTCCATTCCAGGTTAAGTGTCATGTAGGTTATGTCCCATCTGGAAAAAGGGTTGTAGGATTAAGCAAGCTTTCTCGGGTTGCTGATATTTTTGCAAAACGGCTCCAAAGTCCACAGCGCCTTGCGGATGAAGTTTGCACTGCTTTGCAGCATGGAATCAAGCCAACAGGTGTTGCTGTGGTTCTACAGTGTATGCATATTTGTTTTCCAAATTTTGAATCAGCATTTCTCGACTCGACTTCCCAAGGATGGGTAAAGATAACAGCTACCTCAGGTTCTGGTGTTTTTGAGGATGGAAATGCTGATGTTTGGACTGATTTTTGGAGTCTACTAAAATTCAGAGGTATAAGCATAGACAATGCTCATCGTAGATCCTCTAGCCAATCATGGTGCCCATCTCAATCTTGTGGCATGCTAGGACAAGCAAATTCAGCTATGACAAATGCAGTGAATTCAATACTTAAGTCTCTGGGCGAAGATCCATTGAGAGAAGAGCTTGTAGAAACCCCATCTAGGTTTGTGAAGTGGTTCATGAACTTTAGAAACTCTAATTTGGAGATGAAACTGAATGGCTTTGTTCGAAGTAGAATAGATACTCGAAGTCCTTCTGGTCAGGTTGGTAATTTTAATGATGGCATCTGCTCTGAGCTCAATTTGTCATTCTGGTCCCAGTGTGAACATCATCTACTCCCTTTTCAAGGTGTTGTGCACATTGGTTATCACTCTTCAGATGGAGTCAACCCGGTTGGAAGACCTCTAGTGCTATCAGTAGTACATTTTTATGGCTTTAAACTCCAAGTACAGGAAAGGGTTACCAGACAAATAGCTGAGACTGTTTCATCATTCTTAGGTGAAGACATTATCGTAGTTGTGGAAGCAAATCACACCTGTATGATATCTAGAGGAATCGAGAAATTTGGAAGCAACACAGCCACATTTGCTGTGTTGGGTCGATTTTCCACTGACCCTGTTGCAAGAGCAAAATTTCTGCAGAGCCTCCCAGACTCTTGTTCTGCAGGAAGATGATGTCTTTTCTCAAAGGAAATATACAGGCTACAGCAAGCTAAGTACTTGTCCTACGGATTACTCAGGTAAAACTGAAGGTATTGAGAAGCAAACTCGCGCTGAATTCAAGAATGTAGGTTCTTTGCTTGGAGGTCCTGTTTTTACTTCTATAGCATAGTGATAAATGAGGTTATGAAATTTTATCCATTTTTTTTCCATCCTTGTAATATTTAGCATGAGCAAGGGACCATACCAGCAATATTTTTAAGTTGCCCTTGGTTTTTCATTTCTAATGCAGTTGCCATTGATTTAAGTGTCATACTTGGCACATTGTGCCTTATTATAGCATATACATATATGATGTTTTCCAATCTCTTCTGCAATATTAATGTTACTGAAGTCCTGGTTGAATTTATTTCAGTACCATGTGAATCAGTGCTTACACTTGTCTTCCGAACCTAATGTGTGTTAAATTTCATAGAAGTACAAATTATTGACTTTTGAATCCCAGTAAATCAAAATGTCTCTGTCCTATTAGTTTCCTCCTATGTGCATGTTAAAATGCTGACAAGCTTTGCTAGTTCTTCTATTTACTAACCCGACCAATATAAGCCATATATGTAAAATAATGCCACGCCACGACAAGTGTGCTTCTCATAGCGAGAATAGTCACTTATGCAACAGCAACAGTAGTAAAACAGTTCAGTTAAACGCTCGTAAAGATCAACTTGCAAAGAGTTCCTAAAGAACTGTCACTCTTTTCCAAGAGAATTATTGCTGAAAGTTGCTATATATACAAGGAAAGTAAGACATCTTATGCCGTTTATACAGAGAAAGTATGCATCAACCTCTATACATCGGAGCTCATCAATAAACTTAGTCAGACCATAAGTGTCGGATTGCACCCCAATCTAAGTCTTCATCTGATTGAGGGGCCTCAGGGTCAAGATTGCGAACAGAATCAACCTCACTTGCATGACAATCTAAGTTCTCATCTGATTGGTGGGCCTCAGGGTGAAGATCGCGCACAGTATCAACCTCACTTGCAGGACAATCTAAGCTTTCATCTGATTGGGGGGCCTCAGGGTGAAGATTGCGAACAGAATCAACCTCACTTGCATGACACTCTACTTTTACATGTGGTTGCATTGCCTCAGGCTGAAGATTGGGTGCAGAATCAACAGCAGTTGCATGCCAATCTATGTCCATATGTGATTGTGATACCTGTGAATCAGGAACTGAGGCAACTTTGGCTTTGAGAGTATTCTTGAACATCATCCCCATTCCGAAAAGTATTGCTAGAACCGCATATGTCAATAGAAGACGTACTGCAAGCATCTGCAAGGCCCCCTAAAAGCAAAAACAGTACTACATGATTTGAAATTGCACAAGAAGCAGTAATTTAAACTGAAGAGCACATGTAGATGCAGAGTATGGTCGAGTTTACAAGCAGCACAAATCAATTATCGTCTCTAAAACAATGAATACGTGCATTGTACTTCTTCCATCTATGTCATAATACTAGTTAAGTGCTATACCTAAAATCAGTTGTGTGCGCAAATATATACCGATGAACTAGAAATAGCAATATCATAATTGGATCTCAGTAAGGGTGTCGGTATTGAGCCATAAAGTGTGGGCATCCAAATTCAACAGGTTGGGCGGGTCGTGGGGGACATTCATCTAAGTGGAAAAATAGGAACAGCCCAAATCAATCATCCAACAGGCTACATTGCTAACCACTACAGGATTTCGCCAAATAATAGAGGAATAAACTATATCTCAATCCAGGCAAGTTGGGGGTCGTTAAATAGTAAATGACTTGAATAAAGAAAATTACAGCCAAATTCTTTCGCTTATTGCAGAGTGAACGATTTTTAGCAACTCAACTGTAAAGCTTACAGAGAAAAATAAAACTGTAGAAGTGATTTCTAGTTGGATGGCTTGGACTGTGACTCACACCTCAACCCATTCTGACGCAAGTGAACTTTGAGTGATTGCTACATGACTCTTTATTTACTCACCCATTTTAACTCAGCCTAAGTTTGACATCATCTGAACATGCGACACCCTAGATCCATAGAAGTAGCATAATAGGAAACTCTTGCCAAGAGGCAAAGCATACAAGTGAAAAATGACCAACATTAAAGTCTCTGTAATTATGCATTACTGCTTCAACATTTAACTAAATTGATAGTTCCCAAAAGACTCTAGCTAGAAGGTTGAAGTGTTGACAGAATACCCATTTGATCTAGGAGATGTCCATCAATGATCAAAGGAAGGTGCAGTAAAGCCGTTTTACAGACAAATGAACTTTAAAAAGTCCCTAACAAAGAAGTGAAACCGCCTAAAACATGAATCAACCATGTAATTTGCTCTAACAATAATCTCACCTTGCTGCTATATGGGCTTTTGAAAGGTAGGCCTTTTTTGAAGGGTAGGTTTTTATCAGCATGCTCAAGACAATGGCGCAGCATGTTGAGTATAGTCAACCTAGTCCCAAAATCATCACTTTCTGAAAACACAAAACCAAAAGGAGAAACATAGAACGGGGGTGCGGGGTGGTTAGAGTTTTGTTCAACTTAAACAAATTCATGTACTAGCATGCTAACTTATCTTGATGTCACCTGGTATGTCAAAAATTTGTTTCTTGGGATGAATACCCAGCAGCTGTCCCAAATGCATGCGGATGCGCGTACGATCCGAAAGTGAAAGTAAATCACCATGTGTGAGCACAACAATAGGTTTTTCATCTGAGATGGCGAGAATACGCAAATTAAAAGAGCTGTAATATGCTCCAACAACGAGAAAGAGGAAATGGGATGATAGATACTGAAATATGTTATAAACTTAGTATCGATCTGACACTTGTTTTTGGATGGGCCAACACTTCTTCACATGATTACTTCAACATTATTTTGTAAATCCACAATGAACTCCCCCATATTCTGATCAAGGGAGCTTCAATTAATATTAACCGTTATCTAATAGAACATTCCTGTCTACATATTTTTCTAATACGAACAAAATGCATTTAATATTTAATCAACTACACTGCTCTTAAAAGGCCAAAAGACAGATTGAAGTGATAACAACATTACAATAAAGTGAATTAATACCTTTGAATGACAAGAGAGGGTAGTTGAAATTTGTAGCAACAGCTCGAGTTTGTTGCCTCTTTGTTTCATCATCACTGTCCATCGATTGCAGAATTTGGACCGCACTGACAACAAATATGACACAATTAACCACATTGGTCTCACTGGCACAGTATCTATTTCGGCTAACGTTAGACTTCGGATGTGCATCATCAGAATCCCTGTCACAAGGAGCATTTCAGAGAGTCAAGGTACCCTAAGTAAGTTTTTTTTAAGTAAATTCAAAATAAATCATATAAACCTCATTATTAGCTTCCCATGACGAACCCCTTTTGTCATCCAGCGGTCCACAATTTTCTTATTTTCATTCAAATCATCCGACAAACCACGTGTGTCATACAAACAGAAAGAACTAGAACCTTTTGGCATCGTGTACTCGTGGAGAAAATATGTCCCATCTCCATCAGAAGAATCTGGTAACCCACAGATTCAGAACCATGAAGTTGTTATGACATGTTAATAATCTGACAACTAATATGTAAAGAAAAAACCAACATGATTGAATTAGTATCTAGGACAAACAAAGGAAATATGATACTCACATTTATTCTAATATATTTTATCTGAGTTTCACTTTATTACATGAGCAAAGGGGAAAGAGAACATACACGATACTTGAGCTCTTTCTGGTGTAAAAGGATCATCATCAAACACTCTGGAGATCTTGTTAATAAGACAGCTTTTTCCAGATCCTCTTGGACCAATCAACAAGAGTGTCATCTTTTTTGGTATATTGTAATCACTCGCTTTCATGCCACCCACCTCCTCAATCCATGATCCAGGGGTGTAGCTGCAGGTGTTCATTTGCCATGTAACTCAACAAATGCATAGTATTTACAAGTAACCCAAGACAAGGAACTTTGAACTTTATAATATGCTATGTGGAATCTAACGTGTACAATTGAGAAACTGAATAACTACTGAGATGAAGTAAGATAAGGTTATGCAAAAATAGAAAGTAGCTAACTAAGTTAAAAATAGGCAAGAGAAATGGCAAATATTCTATCACTGGGCACTAATCCAAATCTAGTTGTCTCTACTCTCTAGGCCTTTAAGTGAACAAACAATAATTGCATAAAAAGAAGAACTTGTATTTGTCCTCTCAAATAAACTGGAATGAATTCCATAAATTACTGTACCTCAAGATTTTACTTTTGGCTTCCTTCAAATAATCCTTATGGAACTGCAGTTCCTCATAGCTCTTGAGGACGTCCATATATACATTCCTTATCCGCTTTTTATTCACCTCATCAATTACATCTGAAGAAGCTTGAAAGAATTCCTCCAAATCCATAGAACCTAGTCCAACTTCTCCATTCTCTACTTTTGAGCCAAAAAGATCACTACCACTGCACACATTCCAATTTCCAACCACTGATATAACAAACATGTACACATACACACACAGAGCCTGTGTAGAGTCTCTGATTGTAGAAAATCATGAACCAGTAACAGAAAATACCTGCGAAACCAAGACGAACTTGGTGGATTATCAGGGAACTTCAGTTCAAAAGATGACTCTTCTGCAAGTACCAAAAATTCAATCTTTTTTCAGCCTTGTCAGTGTATCAAGTCTAGATTTTTAAATAAGAAAAAAACTAGATTTTTTTCCAGGGATATTTTGATCAAAAGATGACTATTCTTCTGCAAGTAGCAAAAGTTCAATCTTTTTTTCAGCCTTGTCAGTGTATCAAGTCTAGATTTTTAATTAAGAAAAAAACTATGCAAGAATCAATCAACTGTTTGTCTCAAGTCCAAATTAGTCCAGTGAGTTATATGATCAGATGTTCAAAACCGTCAACCTACTGCTACACCTCATTTTCTAAACTAATTCCACGAAATATATGTCACCTTCCACCACTAAACTCTGTCAGTTAGAACAAATAGGGAGAAATCACCTAGTACTATTTTTTATCTCGGAATTTGAACCTGACAACTACTGATTCTCAAAACACACCATACTTTACAAACATACATATCAAAAATATGCAAGAAATGTGAAAAATCACCCCACCCCACAAAAAAAAAACAATATGGGAAGATTTTCATATATTGTACCAGTGGAATGGATGAGAGTAGAATGAGGGGATGTAGTATCTCCACCCATAACTGTAAGCCTGCAAAACTCTACTAACTATTACTGTGATTTTGGGGGTTTTCAAAATCCACTCTTTTAAGGTTTAGAAGAAAAGAGTGGACTTCAAGAAGCTGATGATAGAATTGAGAAGTTTACTTAGCCAACAAGAGTTGAAGAAGCAAAAACAAGAAAAAAGGTTTTGAATCAGAGTGGAGTTGTGTGTTTTTTGGAGATTATCTGGGCTTCTGCCACGTGTTACCTGATTTAGCGGTGGTTGATTGGTTATTAGAGTCTCACAGTTTCATTAATTAAGGAGGTTACGTTACAGTTTAGGAAAAAATAATGAGGTTGGACATTTGATGAGGAAATTAACGAAATTGGTCCCTTATATTTGAGGTACGTACAAATTAGTCTTTTAAGTATGCTTTGAATGATTTTGGTTCTTTGAGTTTGACAAAAATGGGCATTTTTAATCTCCTTTAAATATTTTTAAAAAATTATCTTAAATTTTATGATAACTGTGGACAAAAATGTTAAACCATAGAACACCAGAAAAGTCTTGCTACATCTTACGATGGAAAGAATTGTAGTAGACACTAAAAAATAGACTAAACAATAAACATACCCAAAATTGCATATAAAAAAAGTTAAATTTCGAACTCTAGAAATAGATCATAAATAGCAGAAACTATATTAATATCGTACATAAAAAAGTAAGATTTCAAACTCTAGAAATAGACCATGAATATCATAAACTATATTAATTATACCTCCAAATGTGAATTCCCACAAATAAATTTTTATATATTCGTCGTAGATCAAAAGTGTGGACAAACTTAAAAGGACCAAAATGTTCAGATTATAGTTTGTGGACTATTTAAACTTACAGAGACATAAGAGACCATTTTTGTCATTTTCAATTTTCTCTTCTGGTCTTTGGTTGACAACTCTGAATTTGAACTATTAATTCCCAAAGTACAAATTCAAAATTTCATTATGTGATTATGTCCCTACCTCCAAGGGGAAATTGGACATTAAACTTTTCAAGAAGTGATGTTATTCAAGAGTAGCTAGCAAATCTTTTGTGGCCCCAAAAGGCCAGGCAATCAGCTCATCCAACTAACAATGAAAACAAAAACTAAATAAAGAACTAGAGTTGTATCTTTCTCCACGTTTATGATGGTTTAATAATTACAACAGTATACTTCAGTCATCTTCTATACGATTGTTCCCACAAGGACACCAACTACACCGCCTAAAAGGGGTGTGGGTCACTCTACATCTTTAGAAGAGAATCTTCTGAGAATTATGAAAAAAATCTAGTAAATAGACTTTAATTGTGCTGTCAACTACATTTACAGATTACAACTAAATACTAGTATAATTGCTTATTTAGTCGAACTAGAGACTTGAATCAGGAGCTCAAAGGCAACGTCCCTGCTGAAAGGATGACGACATAGCCAGAAAGGGGCGCTCCAAGAAGTTAGTCTGCAGAGATGTCATGCCAAAACCAGTTGATTGTGGAGCTCCAATAGTTGAGTGTGGAATCGTGCTGCAGACAAAATAAAGGGACAACTTTAGTTTCATGTTTCCTACAAGCAGCTTCAATTAATTGTTCCATGCAACAAAACAAAAACAAAAAAGATCATATTTCTGATCAATAGAGCGAGACCCACCCTTGCATTCCCCAGTACTGACATGCAAGTTGTGATACTATTGGGTCTTATTGGTTTTCCCGAGGACATGTATCTGATGCTGTCTGTTTAGCAGGGGTAGTGGAGAGTTGGAAGACTAAGTTATGTTCAATCACTAATATGAGAAATGATATTGAACAGAAATTTGTTAAGGAAACTGGGTAGCAAGATGATTCCATTTCTGTTCTCCGTAGGGGTAATACATCACTCAACAACCCACCAAAACTGGGTAGCGGGATGATTCCATTTCTCTTCTCAACAGGGGAATAATACATTACTCAAAAACCCACCAAAACTTATGCCATTAACAGAAACAAAATTCGATAAATGGATACTGACCTGAATGATAATGACAATGAGGAGTCCACCGGAGTAGATATTTGATGGTGATCAGTAGGAAACAATGACCAGAAAACTGAAAAGAAGAAATCAACACAGCCATGACATCTCTAAGTAAAATAGTATAGAAGGTGAAGATTTCAACCTACTACATTAAATACCCAGAAAGAACCATAATATGATGACAAACCTTTCAGCATTCTAGGTTTCATTCAAGAGTCTTAACACAAGGCAATTATACTATTACAGAACCACCACCCACCCATAACAAAAAGAAAAAAGAAGGTTGTATAAAATTGCAGAATGGTTAACACCAGGGACGGACCCACATGGAGCCGAGGGGGTTCACCCGAACCCCCTCACTCGGAAAATTATACTGTACGTATAGGATGAAGTTTACAATTTACGTATATATATTAAATTTTGAACTCCCTCAACACAAGATTAGTACATAGTGCAGAGGTTAAGCAGGTTAAGGTCCATGCATTTTAGCTGAGATCGAATCTCGGTGGAGGTGTTATCTGACAACTTTTTTTTTTCTTGTGAAGACTTAGTCAAACCTTTTCAAATAGGTTTATATTGTAAATTTATGGGTTTCTTTAAAATATTAAATCAATACATAGTAATATTTCAATAAAAAAAATTGATTTCCAATAAATATTATTATATACTTAATAAACTTTTTAATAAAAATATTTACTTTAATAAAAAAATATTTAATTTAAGCTCACTCGTATATGATTTGACCCGTTTATATCTAAATCGACTCGTTAATTTGTCAACACTATTAGCATGCTTGCTTTTTTCCGAAGCCCTGAACCAAAATCCTGGGTCCGCCACTGGTTAACACAATTGTTAAGTCCCACATTGGTGGGATGAGGAGCAGTTGGACTCCTTATATGAACTTGGACAATCCTCCTCATATAAGCTATCTTTTGGGTTGAGTAAGGCCCAAGATTCATTTCTTTACAACAACAATATATTACACTAGGAAGAAAAGTATATGAGCTACCTGAGTGTTGTGAGTGATCTTGGAAACCAGGGCAGAACATATCCTGCCAATGTTGTTAAAAACCTTTTAGAAGAATATATCAAAATCAGGAGTCTTATGGAAAGAAATCCCTGAAAACAGTGACCCAAGTATTAAAAAAAAAATTAAGACACTCACCGTTCCTGCACCTTGACTTTTACTTGCCATCTTTGCAGGAAATAAATCTACATGATGAGGTTTATGGTAAATTGTTTTAGGAAGATGCAACTGGAAAAGAGAGAATACAACAATAAAACAAAAACTTGAAAAATTAAGGCAAGACATATACTAAGCAAGGATGTCAGTCTTCATGCTCTTAAAGAATGATACTATCACAAAGATGGTTTTTTGCTTTAAGGGTGTTTTATATGATACAAGAGCCAGGGATGCTGTCTTTAGAAATATGTTTCCCTGGGCAAATTTGAGACGTTCTTAAACTTGGATTACCACCATATCAAGAATATATATTTCCTTTTTTAGTGGACAAAAGCGGTGCAGGTATTGCTTCTAAGAAACAAGATAGAGGAAGACACAATGAGTCAAGGACAAAGATGTCAGTTATTACAAAAGCCAGAATATACATGATTAAATTATAATTATTGCAACAAATTGAGCCATAGACAGTGGGATGTTATACAGAAATACACCTGAAATAATTAAAATCTTAAAAGTTCATACCTAGGCAAGAGGGAGTTGGGTTCACAGCCAAAGTCAAACCAAGATAGCAGTCATCTTTTTCTGTCCCAAAATCCCACAGGTTCAACTCAAGATTAGGCTCAGGTCCTGCACAACAGGATAGCTTCATGAACTAAAAGTGGACAGTGACAGATGCTAAAAGTATTTTACGAGTTCTCACCAACACTACTTAAATTCATCTGCAGTGGATCCCCTAGAGGACGAGGAATTGACATATCAACCTATTCATTAGCAAGTGGCAGGTTATTTTAATCTCCATGGAAGGATGCCAATTACAGTAAAAATCTGAAGCAAATGGCAAATAACATAAAATGGCTTACATGAAAAAATGGGTGCTGTAAGCATTGGTCAGCAGTTGGTCTTCTCAATGGGTCCCACGAGCAGAGTTGCTATGTCATGAAGGGAGGGATAGATCAGTAAAGAACCACTTTGTATTTCGTGCATAAAATATGCCAGCAATGTAAAGAAGCAGCTAGTAGGAATACCTTGATCAAATCAATAGCTTCCAAGCTAGCATTTGGAATGACATCAGACAGATTGGCTGGTGTAATCTATCAGGAACAAAAAAAAAAAAAAAAAGAATGATTTGAATACGTGATCATTCACATGTCTGTGATAAAGGTCAAAAGAAACTGGCTGGAAATTAGCAAGAAGTTCATCTGGACTTACATCAAAACAACTTATATCAAACAACCGTGAAGCACTTCTCAGTTCTGGGAAGCTAGTCCAATCTGGTGGTCCAAGAACACAGCATATCTTATACAACTGATCAATTTCACTGGTCAAAGAAAAAGGGAAGATTACTCTTTAAGGAAATAGTTCTCCAAATGATACGAATCAAGTTCCAATTACCCATAATATTTGAATAATATGCCCCCACAAGCTCTTGGAACTAACTACATCACCTAATTGTCGGTTACATTTGAGGTCAAAGCAGTCTAGACTCCAAAATAAAGAAGCTAGGACATCATTTTTGTGTAAGACAATATGGGATATGAAATCACCTTTCACCAGGGAATATTGGGCAAAGAGTGAAAAGCTCAGCAAGTACCGCGCCAACTGCCCACATATCTGTGTACAGACCTTATTCTCATGAGTCAAGAAAAAGATCAATTAACCAACAAAAACAAACATGAAATTTTATCCAAGAGTTCTTTCCACGCATTGAACAATTTCTAATGTAAGGCCGTCAAACTTAAGTATGTTTGAGAACTTCAAAAGAAGAGCAGTTCAAAGAGATGTATGTTTTTGGATAGATCATAGAATGACCATTAAAATTCCAAAACAAAGCAATCTAAAAAAATACAAGGAAAAGAGATTGAAAAACCCAAGCATGTGAAGTAGTGAATAGACATAAGATAACTTCAAGAATTGAAAAGGGAGCCAAGTCACCGGTCAACAATGTTCTAGAAAACTAACCCAAGTTTTTTTGTACATTCATCTAAAATCATGCTAGACAAACATGGGAAAAAAACTGAGGAAATTCTTAGTTTCTACTAGGAGAACACCAGCAAATGTCTCATATTCCAGTTCTACTATTGAATCAAGCCAGCATTTTAAAGTCAAGGGTTTGATGGGCCTGTGTTAGGCATGGTGAACATGGTCCACAGGATTTCCTGGCACTCTCCTATTTTCTTTTACACAACCTTCATTGAACCCATTGAAGGTTATATTACCTTCAAAGAGCCATGGCAGGTCACACAACGTGCTTACCATCAAAATCAACAAAAAACGTTTAAAGAAAGACTGTTTATACACCGTAAAATATCAACAAACACGAAATATACTGCTGCGCAATGTACTTAGATTTACAAGTATATAAGGACAAGTAACAAACTAGCTGCAACAGCCGTCAAGATTCAATAACAAAATTTCTGGATGCTAGCTTGAGTTTCTAAACATACTGAAACCTATTAGTGTCAAATGAAAAAATGATCCAGTGTGCCACACAAGAAGCTTCTGAAATTGCAAGAATGTACTGACAGTGCATACCGATAGCAGGTGTGTATGATGAAGATTGCAACAAAACTTCTGGTGCTCGGTACCTTTAAAAGACATTAGAACATCCTTACATCAGAGGCAAAAATTTTGCAAGCACTTGGAAACAAAGGATACACCAAACTAGAGAAGACAACTCACCAACGAGTTGAAACATAGTCAGTGAAAGGAGGCAATGAAGACACTTCACGAGCCAACCCAAAGTCAGCAATTTTAATTACGTCATTCGTCACCAGTAAATTCTCTGAGCCAGAACAAGTGTAACTTTAGTTTCTCACTTCCATAAATAAAGATAGTAAATAGACCACATGACATTTCAATACCAGGTTTCAAGTCCCGATGAAAGTAACCATTTTTATGCATATGGGCAAGTCCTTGCAACACCTGAGACATCAATCCTCGAATCTCTTCCTCTAGGAAAGGTCTTTGCCGATCTTTCATTAGTTGGTACAAGTTACGTTCCTAGACAATCAATAAGGAGACAGTTTAGAGGTTCACGTTGACATAGAATTTCGATATTCTGAAACTAAAAGCACTAATTGCCAGAGTTACATAAATGTACATTATGTTATCAGAACGAAAGATTCTGCAGCACAGACAATGAGAAAGGTGCAACACAATAATCTAGACAAAAGTCTTAAACTGATACCATGTACTCAAGTATGAAGAAAAGCTCATTGTTTTCCCTGACAATCTCTTTCAGTTTGATGATGTTAGGATGATTCAATTTACGGAGGGACTGCGCAGAGAAAGATTGAAAAGCTTAGCTTGCACCAAGAATATATAAATATGTACAAGAAACTCTTTTCTAACACGGTAATTTTTCTGAATAGATATGTTTAAATACTCCCTTCAGACCATCAATATGAGACCAAATAAGAGGAAACCTACACACCTTTATTTCACGTAGATTAATGCATTCTTCCCAAAAATAGAACTTCCTCTTCATTTTCTTTACTGCAACCTACAATACATGAAACGAAACTATAAGTTACAATCTTTGAGAGGAATCAACATCATGTGAGATGTACAAGCACAGAGAAACAATCAACATAAGCCTCTCCGTCAACTCCCTCCAAGGGGAACAAAGAAGAAAGTGAAAAGGTCAAATTTTATTATTCTTCATTTTTGGAAATAGCATAGGCATGATTAAAACTAATCTGATGACTTGACTATAAGTGGAATGGAACTTTAACATGGCTCTCACAAATTATTATGTATGGTACTAAGGCCCTTCTGGTTAGGCAGACTCTACCTGAGATTTGGAACATTTAGTACTGTTGTGTGAAAGATGCACCAATAACTTGCCATTACAAAGGAAACCAAGGAGCAAATCCAAATGTTCTGGCACTTACAAGTAATAACAATAGGATTTTATTAATTTAGACGTGCAACTCTTCAAACATGCACAGATCAAAATCTCTTTTGGTGCTGCCAGACGCAAACTTCCTACTCAAGTCTTAGATTTTGCATATATGATTATGGTACGTCTCCTTATATCAACTAATAAATGAGAAAGTCTGAAAAACATGTGTGGATATATAAAACATAATAAATACATAAACAAAGACAATCACTTACAATTTCAGATGTTTCTGTATTAATGGCCTTATATACATTACCACACGTTCCATCTCCAAGCTCCTTCAATATTCTATATCTGGAATTATAATGTCCCACAGAACAAAGTACAAAACTATTGGGTCATCAAAAGGAAAACCACCTCTTAATATCCAAATAGAGTGTGAACATGAATTACCTTTCCATTTTATGATTACAATGACTGGCGGACCAACACTTTTTCAATGGACCTCTAACCTCCTGATAGAGGTTTCTACACTGTAGAAACAGTGATCTTCACGTGATTGTTGACATATATCACTTTTTATGTGCAGCATACGATACGGTAAATGGTAAAAAATCCACCTCTCATCACAAAAGAAATTGAAAATCAATTGAAAGACTATCAACATGCTTAAATGCAGCCTTCACGAGCTGCAATCAGTAGTTATCATCTAAAAGGCAGCCACTGGTTTCTGTCAAATACTTGCTATATCTTGGATAAAGTAAGCCAACAAAATATCAAACCATGAACATGCCTCTTTTCATTGAGCTTCAGTTATGTTTTCTCTGTCAAGAAGTTACAGAGAAGTCAGAGACAGCTGTAGAACATGAATAACGCATGCTACCTTCAGTGCTTTAAAGGATTCAAGAATCTGGATTAAAAATATAAACCAAAAAAACATAAAAAGCAGAATATGTATCAAACAATCACAGAGAGAAAGGAGAGACAAGATGAGATAAAAAAGATGCTACAAAAATAGTGAATAGCATATGCAGGCTGCTATTCTGTGGAAGAGTTCTATTGTGTTACCTAGCCCACCGAGATCTATTCCAGTATTCTAAACACTACGGGGGCTCGCCTTCTATAGGATCTTTGGGACATCAGGCGAGAAATAACTACTCTGATCAGCTCATCCATGCCTACTATTATGATGATATAGAACCAGGACATTCAAAAGACAGGAATCACCGCTTGGATTTACCAATATCCATGAACATATGTAGCAATTAGCTTCACCTTTTCTTGTCGTAACAATGATTTCTATATGACACCAACAGCTAAATAGTAAACTGATTCAGTTTCAATTATTTTGAGAGGTCTCTGGTTTTTTTACTTTCTTCATATTTGTGCCGACCGTCAACAAACAGCTCCAAAGGAGAATTACAAATTAAAAACAATCCACCATAAGCACAAATCATATGACATGGTAATTGATAAATTAAATACACAAACACACATCAATGAAGATGATCAAAACTCAAAACTCCTCAGGAAAAACATGTAATAAACAAAATATTAAAAAACGCATGAACAGCTGGATGTTTATAGTGATAAAATCAAACAGCAATTGTGAACAAAAAAAAAAACAGATACAGATTTTCCAGTAACTCTTCTAGTGCCAATTCAAATCAACACCGAAAACAATCCAGTCACTTTATATTATAAAACAAAAAATACAGCAAAAATGTTGAAAATTGAATTTAAAGCTACAGAAGAATAATGCAATTGAATTTATTCATGATTTTCTGATCAACACAGCAGAAGTAAATTCTCCGGCCACTAGAAAAACGTATAATAAGCACGATATAATTTTAAAAACAGAGAAATTGAAGAAGAAAAAATCAAACTCACCGCTTAATGCTGTAGAAACAGTGAAACTTCAAACATCTAGAGAGAGAAAGATCAAGATAAAGGAAGATTTCTAGAGAGAAGATAATTGTTCCGATCGATAATGTAACAGCAAAATCATCATAAGAAGAAGCGTTGTAGAAGAAACCAAAATATATTTTGGAAACATATAAAAAGCAATTAAAATATTAAAATAGTTTTTTTTAAGATAAACAAGAGAAATTTAAAAACAAAAATCAAAAGAAAAAATTAAAAATTAAAAAATGGAAAAGATGCTTGGTGGTGGGGAAAAGGAGTGGTCCTCTTTCAAGTATGTTTACATAAAAGCCCTTCTGCCTATTTGTTATTTTCAAACTTATCCATTGTCGGTTATTTTGTGACAACTTTGCCCTATAATTGTTCGTAAAATTACGAACCTCTGCCATTTTGTGAACAGGTACTGATTGTAATTCTCAGGAAAAATAGGAATGTAATCGGTATTTCACATTTCACCCGACCACGCGATTTCGTATGAAAGAACTAGTCTTCTCATGGAATTTGACTTGGGCTTGAAGCTTGGGCTCGCGGAAATGAGTATAATTTGAAGTTGAGAAAGAATATTCCTTCGGATAGTTTCAAATATATGTAATAAAGTAATTAGTTTATAATAAATATAGTCACATTTTTATTTATATAAAATAATCAAAAGTCATAGAAGTATATATTGACTATATATTATGATACATTCAAAAAATTGAATCTTGTTTACCCATACATAAGTTATACATTGATTATTCATTATGATACTTGAAAAAATGAATATAGCATAACTATACCTGAAGTGTACCTGACTATTTAATCTCGACCAACTCAAAATCTCATTTAATAGTCTCAATTTTTAGATATGAAACCTCTCGATATTTTGAGTCTCCTGATATATAATTTATTCAAAACGATTTACGTTTGTGGTATATTGAATTTTAAAGAAAAGAAGAAAGATGACATTTAACCATTTTTTGGTAAATACTTTTTCAGAACGGCTATTTTTCATAATAATTAGTATAATTTTAGGCTCAATAGATGGTTAGTAAAATTTATGGGTTCTGCATAATTATTCCTAAACTATATCACATAAATTAACACGGAAGGAATACAAGTTAAATGATGACTCCCAAAGCAGATATTTATGCACTTAGCCTAGAGGTGTGTAAGAATTAAATCGACCGATAAATCGAATTGAAAAAAAGTGCTATTGATTTATTTCTATTGAGTTAACAGTTTTTTAATGATTTTATTAAAAAAGAAAATTATCGATATCGATTCGATTTTGGATTTTTAATACCCATTAAGATTGTAATACTTTACAGCTTTATCCATACATAAATTTAAATATCAATCTTAGTACCTTGTTGGTTAGTGTCTTTTCCCTCTAGCCTTCAATTCACATTTCACAGTGACTTTGAGTTCACAACTTCTTATTATACAAAACGTCAAAATCTAAACTAAAAACCATATTCCTCTTAATTTCTCTTTGTGTTACACTTATATAGTTTTTTCATGTTAGTTGAGTATTAATGTTTTATTTTAGGAGCATTTGTAAGATTACATTATTGTTTTACCGCGTCAAATTGTTTGAAGAGTCGTTTATTTGTTTTATAAGTATTATTGGTTAAATCAAAAATTGAAACGTTAAGTACCAAAACTGATAAAAAAATATCTTATTGATTTAATGTATTTGAAAGCCAAAAACCGATAAACTAAACTAATAATACATAAAGAGTAAAATTTAGATTTAGCAAACATAAAAATCATATTTGTATGCTATAACTATAGTTTGCATGATTGCGCTTCATAACAAATTTTATATTTACTATGGATCATCAGATTTGTATAAATCGCAGGCAGACATCTCGTTTGTATAAAAACACATCGATTGTATATGTATATTGGTTAGATAATTGTGTATATGTAACTACTATGTATATGTATCAATGATTGTGTTTGTATATCTGCATAAAATTTGAATTTGTATACAATTGAATCGAAATAAAATATTTGCATATCAAATCTCTCTCTCGCTTTATACAACACAAATTATACATTGTAATTTGTATAATTTGTGTTTGTATAAAGCGAGAAAGAGAGAAAGACAAAAGAGAACTGGTAGGGGAAGATATATATTTGTATAATTACAAGTGTATAAGACGAAAATATATATATATTTGTATTTGTATATACGATTTTCTCTTGCTTTATATAGACACAAATATAATTTATACATTTGTGTTTGTATAAAAGTGAAAGATGCAAGAGAGAGTGGCGAACGAGATTTTTGGGGAGAGAGGAGAATGACAAGTGTTTGCTACGGATTAGCATTAAATGAAACTGTGGTTGTAACATTTAATTTTAATTAATAGTTTGTTATTTTATATAATTTTTTCCTACATAAACCGAACCGAACCGACCACATGCGACTAACTTAGCCCGATAGTTGGGCTATTAAACGGGACTGCTTAGCGGAAAATATGGGCCTAACATAGCTTCTCGGCCCATATAAGTTAATTGTCTTAGGCCCACGCCCAATGTATGAATGACCCAAAGTACGAATCACAGCAACTCAACCAAACACACCCTTGTTTCTTCTCTCCGATACCGAAAATGCAGGCGACCGTGCGCCGTCCGGTCATCTCCTTTCTCTTCTCTTCGCTATCTCTCCGCCGTATATCCAACTCCTCCTCCGCCGATCACCACCCCAAAACCCTAACATCTCCGCTGCCGTTCTCCGATGAACTCCCAGTCCCTATCCCTCGGACCCGAACTCAAACTCCATTAGAGAAACAGTTCGAATCATGGATCAACAATCTCAAACCCGGGTTCACACCAGCTGATGTAAACGAAGCCTTGAAAGCCCAAACCGACCCGGACCTTGCCCTCGATATCTTCCGGTGGACAGGCCAACAACGGGGCTACAAGCACAACCATGTCACTTACTTAAACATGATTAACATTGCTGTCTCAAGTAAGCGCTATCGCGTTGCGGAGACCCTAGTCGAGGAGGTTCTCGCCGGCGCTTGCCCGCCG
>NW_006239073.1:136026-158257 GCF_000226075.1 Solanum tuberosum | reverse complement strand
TGGCCCCTGCACAGGGAGGCCCGCACGGGCGCTTGCCCGCCGAGCCTCCCTCTGTACAATTCCATGATTAAGTTTTGCTGCGGTCGTAAATTCTTATTTAATCGTGCATTTGATATTTACAAGAAAATGACTAAATGTGAAGATGCTAAGCCGTCATTAGAAACTTATAATTTGTTGCTGAATGCTCTTCTCAGTAAATTTAATAAGTTACATGTTTGTTACGTGTATTTACATTCTGTTCGATCATTAGCGAAGCAAATGAAGTCTTTTGGGGTGATTCCTGATACATTTGCATTGAATATGATAATCAAGGCTTACTCTAAGTGTCTGGAGGTTGATGAAGCTATTCGTGTTTATCGTGAAATGGGTTTGTATGGATGTGAGCCTGATGCGTTTACCTATGGCTATATAGCCAAAGGGTTGTGTGAGAAGGGAAGAGTGAATCAGGGGCTTGAGTTTTTTAAGGAAATGAGGAACAAAGGGTTTATTCCGAAAGGATCTACTTATATGATACTGGTTTGTAGTCTTGCTTTGGAGCGTCGCTTTGAGGATGCCACTGAGGTGGTGTTTGATATGTTGGATAATTCATTGTCACCTGATCAGCTTACTTATAAAACAGTGATGGAAGAATTGAGTAGGGAAGGAAGAGGAGATTATGCATTTGAACTTCTTGAAGAATTTAAGAAGAGGGATAGTTTAATGAATGAAAAGACTTACAAGTCTTTGTTGAATACTTTATATTTTCTTAATAAGGACTAGTAGAACTTTGATATGTTTATGTTTCAATATTGATCAATTGTCTTTTGGAAGTATATCTTTTGCCCGCCTGATGATTGAGAAGCTGTTTATCAGCAATAAGATTCAGTAACGCCATCAGCAATTAGAATCGGAAAGGCTAGTCTTGCTGTTCAGAATCATCTTTTTCCAGCATAGGTGAAGAATTATTTACTAATCCTTGTTCATTAATTTGCATGTCTTGATAATGATTCAACAAAGCTGAATCATGCCCACTATATTATTGAGAGCTAAGTTGTTCGGACTCTCCAAAAATGTTGCCGCACCTGTGTTGATCCTTCAAAAATGCACTACTTTTGAAGGGTCCAACACGCACCCGATGACATTTATGAAGAGTCCCAGCAACATATATTGAGTGGGCTGCAAGTCTTCTACATGCTTCATTACGAAGTTCGGTTTAACCAAGTATCTTTTTCTACATTGCACCTGTGCAGATGGTTCATTTTCACTTCGCAGTGCTGGAAAGTTTTGAGTTGCTGATTCAGGTGACTACAAGGACAATAATTGGAGGAAATGGGGTGTGATTATTCTTTGGCAGATGGATCTCAAACTAATGCTATGTAGTTTCCAACTGTTTGGAGCTGTGAATCAGACACTAACATGGAGAAACGCTTCATTGAACAGTGATTGACAGTAATTGAAGAAAAAGTCTGGCCACTGGGATATCATTATGTATTCAAGCAGAAAATATTGTTGGGCATGGAATGACTGTTTCAAGAGAAAAAGAGCCAGTAATCTCATGGTGCTGACTAAAATGAAAGGTTGAGCCAAACAGTTGATATGTTGGATACTTGTTGCTCATCATGCCAATTGATAGTTGAGACTTGGCTAAATCATGAAGTGTTTTGCATCTGCACGTGAATTGGTTTCTTGCTGCCCATAATCAATGAGAATATAGTAGAATTACCACAGGGAGCGACATGGAAAGTTAGTATTCATATAGCTGACCTCAACTTGTGATTGAAACATAATAGTTGTTGTAGTAGGCTTACTTGGACGCCTGTTCTGTCAAATTGAGTCTGTAAATACCTCTTGACAAAGTTCAGACTCCAAATTACTACATTACATTGTCGTTGTCATTGTCAAGGAGATGCTAATGAAACATATTTTTCAATTTTTCTTTTGCTTACTTGTATACACTTGCTGTTGGTGTTGGGTAGTGACAATATTACAAACTCCAACCCTGTAAGTAAATATACAGAACTATTTTGGAAGCTCATCCAGCAATGGTAAAGTTAACTATAGACAACGAAGAAGGAAATCAAGCACTCTCTCTTTATGTTGCTTGGTCTTGGAATATCGACTTTTATTTTTATCACAAAACATAATTTAGATATGGCATTCAAATTTAAACGTTTTAATCTTAATGAAAACAAATGAGAGGCATAAAACACCAGAACATCCCTAAGAGGATATATGTTTTAGAAACGAAAATACTCAAGAACCTTGGCTATATCTTAAATGAAGGTCCTCAAGTCCCCCTTATTTTACGACCCGTTTTTCAGTGTTGGCCCAAATTCGGCCCATTTCATTTGCCATCTAACTTAAAACTTTAATTAAAGATCAGCAGTTGGATTAATAAGAATTTAGTAGTGGTCCCCACTCTCCAATAATATTATCTAAATTTAAAGAATTACTAATATATTGGTTATCTAAATTTAAGATATCTGGAAGAATCCTGACCCTTCGTCGCGCTAAAGCTCTCTCAAAAACCTTGGAACACTCTAGAACCTAAACCCTTTCTTTTCACACTATCTATCACACCATTTAAGCCTCCATCTTCTTCATCTCCAGCACGCCATTATTTACTTTCACTGAGCTCGATTCTATCAATCAATCAATCTTCTGCGTGTGAGTGCATATTGTGTTTGACGGGAAAATGGACGAGGATTTTGGTATTCCACCGGTAGAGGGAATGAACGAGGACATGGATCTGCCGGATGACAGTTCGACCCTGAAAGTAGGCGAGGAGAAGGAAATTGGAAATCAGGGATTGAAGAAGAAGCTTGTTAAGGAAGGTGAAGGTTGGGATACTCCTGCGCCTGGTGATGAAGTCGAAGGTAATTACTAATTAGTTTGCATATGAGATTTGTTTATGTTAATGTGTTTTTTGTGTTTGCAATATTGTTTTGATTAATTAATTGCAATTGTATTAGTTGCTGTTAATTAGTATTTTGCGCTCGCTAGACTCGTGGATTGATTCTGAGCTCATTCTATGGCTTTTGGGTTATTTAATTTTCATTTGTTTCATCTACTCTGCGGTAAACGTGATTTTGTTCGTGTTATTTGAGCTCACGTTGGTTTTTGCATTTTCAGTTCATTATACTGGAACTTTGCTTGACGGAACCAAGTTCGATTCCAGTCGCGATAGAGGGGACCCCTTCAAGTTTACTCTCGGTCAAGGTTAGTGAATGTTCACTAGCTTTTTGTATTTGCTTGTTAATGGTTATTGAATAAACTTAAGTGATTTGATAAAACAAATGAAAGCTTGATTGCTCTAATAGGACCAGTATAGATGATATGAGATTGGGGAGCTTGTTTCCTCCAAGGGCTTAGTAAATATATGGTAACACGTAAATCTTGTTCCTTAGTTTAAAGTAGGATTTAGCTTGTCGAGAAGGCATGAACTTCACAACAGTAAATTTTTTATTACGAGAATCTGAAGATGTGGTGAAGCTGTTCTCACTAGCACTTTATAGCTCCTCTGAGGTTTTCTTCTTCTTGTTTCCTTAGAGGATGATTGTAATGGTCTTTGGCATTCCAAAGTAGATTTCATCCTCAATTCCAGAGATTAAGGGTTGAAAGGACAATGCTTGTCAAAGATTGCAAACAGAAAGTTGATTTGTTTGAAATCTAATTACGTGAGAACTCATATTAAAGCCAAGAAATATGGATTTTTTCATTGCGAGAAAGTCTCTGATATCTATGTAATTAGCATTTGCACTTAGATGAATTCGATTTTGCTTCAAGATTAAACAGATATGCTGATGCTTTTTATTTCCTGATAGGACAAGTTATTAAAGGATGGGATCAAGGTATAAATACAATGAAGAAAGGTGAAAATGCTATTTTCACCATTCCTCCAGAGCTTGCTTATGGAGAGAGTGGTTCTCCTCCAACTATCCCTCCAAATGCCACTCTACAATTTGATGTTGAGTTGCTATCATGGGTGAGTGTAAAAGACATTTGCAAGGATGGTGGAATTTTCAAAAAGATCCTCACAGAGGGGGAGAAATGGGAAAACCCGAAAGATCTTGACGAAGTATTTGGTATGTATTATCATTTTCAAATCACAGGGGACTATGCTATAGCTGTTTGGAACATAAATTGAGCATCTTCTTCTGTCTTCTGTAATTTAGTCAAGTACGAAGCTCAGCTCGAAAATGGCACAGTGGTGGGAAAATCAGATGGAGTGGAGTTCACTGTTCAAGATGGTAACCTTTGACTTCTTATTCCCCACAATGTTCTATTAGGTAAAAAAAGATTGTAGTTTTGTTCTGACATCCTTAATGGAACAGGTCATTTCTGTCCTGCTCTTGCTAAGGCTGTGAAAACTATGAAGAAAGGTGAAAAGGTCCAATTGACAGTTAAGCCGCAATGTAAGTGATGCTTGCTAACAAGTGACTGTGTAATCATCTGCCGATAAGAGGGATGTTGTTAATAAGTCTGATTTGTTTGCTGCAGATGGCTTTGGAGAGAAAGGAAAACCAGCCTCAAGTGATGGAGGAGCAGTTCCACCTAATGCCACATTACAGATCAACTTGGAGTTGGTCTCGTGGAAAACTGTTTCAAATGTTACTGATGACAAGAAAGTATTAAAGAAGATCTTGAAAGAAGGGGAAGGATATGAGAGACCCAATGAAGGAGCTGTTGTTAAATGTTAGTTTGTCACAGGAAAAATTCTTTAGTTTGTGCTTGTAAGTTACATGAATACTATGATATTTGAGGGTTGTTTCAATTTGCATACTGCAGTAAAACTGGTTGGCAAGCTGCTGGATGGCACAGTCTTCACAAAGAAGGGCCATGATGGGGAAAATGAAGACAACCTTTTTGAGTTTAAGACAGATGAGGGTATGACTCCGTATACATTGTTCCAACTACAGAGATCTTAAATTGTGATTTTCCCTGGTCTTTAATACTTTAACTAGTATTGACTGAGCTCTAATTTACCCTGAACAGAACAAGTAATAGATGGGCTAGACAGAGCTGTCATGACAATGAAGAAGGGTGAAGCGGCGCTGCTTACAATTGCACCTGAATATGCCTTTGGTTCATCTGAGTCAAAGCAAGATTTAGCTGTTGTTCCTCCTAATTCAACTGTGCATTATGAGGTTGAGCTTGTTTCTTTTGTCAAGGTATGTGATGTTTTCTTTCTTTTTATTTTCTAACCTTAGCTATATGTCACTGTTCTCTGGATCTATACTTGAATCATATACTCTTGTTGATGGCCTGTAGGACAAGGAATCATGGGATATGAATACCCCGGAGAAAATTGAGGCTGCTGGCAAAAAGAAAGAAGAAGGGAATGCACTGTTCAAGGCTGGTAAATACGCAAGGGCATCTAAGAGATATGAGAAGGTAGATACTTGGCTTTTACTGTGTTATTTAGAACTAGAATAGTGGGTCTTTTGTCTGTGAAGATCGAGATGCTATTGTGCCAGGATTACCTAACTGTACATTTTAACAAATGCAGGCTGCTAAATTCATCGAGTATGATACTTCCTTCAGCGAGGAGGAAAAGAAACAGTCTAAAGCATTGAAGATCACCTGCAACTTAAATAATGCAGCTTGCAAGCTGAAATTGAAAGATTACAAGCAGGCCGAGAAACTGTGTACCAAGGTATAGAACTTGAAACCTAGAAATCCACCCCCTTAAAAAAATACTCATCCTTTTTACTTTCTTCTCAAGGATTATTTGTGTGAGCTGTAGGTGTTGGAACTGGATAGCGCAAATGTCAAAGCTCTTTACCGCAGAGCTCAAGCATATATGAACATGGCTGATCTTGATCTGGCTGAATTTGACATTAAGAAAGCTCTTGAGATTGACCCTGACAACAGGTATACAACCAAGTTCATTCTATACTATACCCAAGCTATCGTATTTGTTAGTTATGGTGCTGAAGCTTGTTCTCTTATGTGATAATCAAGGGATGTGAAGCTTGAGTACAAAGCTCTAAAGGAAAAAGTCAAGGAAATTAACAAGAAGGATGCAAAGTTCTATGGAAACATGTTTGCAAAGTTGAATAAGCAGGATGCAGCAAACTCAGCCGTAAGTGGCAGACTTTATAACCCCTTGACTTCGAGCTTTACTTCTTGTTCTTTTATTGACTCACTCGTGGCTTTGTTTCTGTAGAACTCTGCTGCCAAGGAACCAGAACCGATGAGCATTGATAGCAAGGCATAACTTTTAACTCAGACATGACATAAAAAGGATCAGCATCATTTTCTTGACGGTTTCGATGAGATGTCATAAATGCCATGGAGTCGTTATAGTTGGATTTTAGGAAAAAGTGTTTGCTGAATAACCTGACTGTAATTTCTGATTTTGCATTGGGTACTTATATTGATGGATCCTCCTGTAATAGAATTTCGTCTGGCATCATTGGTGTTCCAATCTTTTACTAGTTATTATGTGTTGTCCTTTTGTTGAGAGGAATTAATAAAAGGTCATTTGAATTGCTGTAGAAAAATAATCAGTTCTTGAATTGCAAGCAAATGCCGTATTTCTAGAAATAATAATGATTGTGAGCAATAATTATGAAACGTAAGAAAGGTGGGGATTCAGACAAAATAAAAGAGACGGAAGAGATATTTCATGCTTAAGACATGAGAATTGAAAGGTGCATCCTTTGCTAACCGGTGTGTTGATGAGCCACAAGCCCTGTGCACTCCTTTTTTATTTATTTTAATAGCTATCAATAGTTATGTTCTTATAATTATTACTCCATCTTTTATTGTTTTGTACTAAGTTTCTTTGTTTACACTTTACCAATCATAATTTTCGAAGTTTAGTAAGTTCAATACAGTCATTTTGCTGCACGTTGACTGTCTTCTTTAGTATCTGCTCATCCTCCCTATTTGAAGTCTGGGGAAGATAAGCCGTAGCATTCTTGTGTTGGACCTCATAAGAGAAGAGGTAAGGTTAATATGTACATTCTTCCCTCGAGACTCAATTTGTGAAACTTATATATATTTCTTTGACACTCAATTTATAAAATTATATTGGATATATTATTGTCGTAATTAATTCAGTTTCGACCTTGATTTCCTACAAACAGGTATTTAAAGTCGAAATAAAAAAATGATATGAACGACTTTCGTATTGAATCGAGATGCAAGATGTTAGCCCAAGAATGAAAAGCCCAAAAAATGTCAGAACTACAGCCCAGCCCACATCATTTAAGGACTAGGCTTGTCCATTCAAGGTGTTAGGGTTTTAGTTCTCTTCGTTCAAAGCGGAAGAGTGGTGTGAGGGAGTGCGGCTTAGCTATCAGTAACCATGGGTATGAATCTGAACCTGCTACTTCCATCTTCTCTACGCTAATTTCATCTGCAATTTGACGAAAAAACAGACAGTTTTTATTAATTTTACTGATTTATTCATGAATATGAAGGTATCTCACGAGACTCTATGCACAAAAGGCGTGCCACTGGTGGCAAGCAGAAAACCTGGAGGAAGAAGCGAAAGTTAGTGCTACTGCCTCTTTTTCTTTTGCCTGAATATCTCTATATCTATATTACATTCATCTTTCGTTATCCTTAATTGTGCTTATATCGCTCAATTATTTGTCATGTTTATGACTACTAGGTGTTTATTCTTTAAAATGCGTTGAAAATTTATCAAAACACTGCATTTAAACGTTTTGTATATGAACACATTGTCTAACTAGTCCATGTTAGGTTTGTGAATAGAAGATATTTTTTGGATGAGTATTAGTTGAAGATTGATATTAATATCAGCAAATTGGAGTAAATGTTGGGATAGTAGTAAAGAGAAATGACTTCAGTGCATAAGCAAGGAAGTTATTTGATATTATGATGGTTAATTTACCAAATATCTAAAAATAACTTCATTTCCGAGAATAGAGCCAGATTCCTTTGCTAGTCTTAATTGCTATTTCTAATGAAGTAGTAGTAACTGCAGTAGAAATTGCAATAGAACTTGCACTCTCCCTTGTGGAATTAGTGATTTATTGGCAATTTTTCCAGGGTAATATTATTATGATTTGGTGATTTATATCAATCAAACAAGTAACTCTTCCAAGATTATTTGGGGCAGTGATAGGAATTAATATCAGGTTCTTTTCTTAAAAAAATTATTATACATGGAAAGTGGGGAGAACTGGGAGAGGGGAATACAATATGGTAAATCTAATTCCCACCTAAATGGTGGAGGTTTGGGGTACACATTAGCTACACTTAATCCCGAATAATTAGCATTAGATTAACTAAGATAGTGGAAGATATAACCTGCATTTGCATAAATTAGATTGATGATTATGACAGGAATGAAAATAGAGGACATAAAATACTTGCAATGAAATGACTGCTATAAAAATTATTGTTAGCATAGTCGTGCGATAAATTTGTTGAAAATAAACTATGATGTTGTGAGGTTGTAATGGAAAGTCTGATTGGGAAAGCTACTGATTTTGTGTGAATATGCTTTTCTTATTGTTAAAGGTATGAGCTTGGCCGCCAGCCTGCTAATACTAAGATCTCAAGTAACAAAACAGTCAGACGCATTCGTGTTCGTGGTGGCAATGTTAAATGGAGGGCACTAAGATTGGATACCGGAAATTATTCATGGGGTAGTGAGGCTACCACCCGTAAGACTCGTATCCTTGATGTGGTCTATAATGCCTCAAACAATGAACTTGTTCGTACACAGACTCTTGTCAAGAGTGCAATCGTTCAGGTTGATGCAGCGCCATTTAAACAGTGGTACCTCCAGCATTATGGTGTTGACATTGGTAGGAAGAAAAAGGGGGCTGCTGCTAAGAAGGAAACTGCTGAGGTAGCCAAATTTTGTTATCTTTACTTCCATACTTGGTTAACATCATTTGATGAGTAGTTGTTGACTCCGTGCTATCTGGCTTCCACAGCTCTTTCATTTTCCTGTTCAATCATAATTCGTTATATGCTGTGAATTCTTCATCACGGCTGTGATCTATGATTGCTTTGACATTTTTTGAAGTTTGGACATGATGTCCAGTTAAAATCAGAAATAACTTGCCCAAGATTGAGAAAGAATTGATAAAGGTAGAAAATGTACGAGTGAATGGAAAAATACGTCTTATTGAGGATACTTTTGACCTCTAACAATGCAGCGGAGGTCATCTTTTACATAGTTTGATCTCTTCTCAGTCACATTCTACTGTATCTAAATAAGTCTAGTTTTCCTAATTTACCAACTACCGGCCTATTCACTTTACTTTGAACTGTTCCAACTCCAGCAACTAATGTATTCCACTTTAATAAAATTATCCTCTCATTTTTATATCTTGAGAATCTGAAATGTCCATTATGATGACCTAAGTAGTGATGACTTCCTTCTTTTCTCTATGTGTTGATTATTTCTTTTGGTTGACAACATGGCAGGAGGGAGAAAGTGCTGCTGCTGCTGAGGAAACTAAGAAGAGCAACCATGTTCTCCGAAAAATTGAGAAGCGCCTGGCAGATCGCAAACTTGATTCTCACCTTGAAGAACAATTTAGTTCTGGTAGACTATATGCTTGTATCTCATCTCGCCCTGGTCAGTGTGGCAGAGCTGATGGGTAAGTTCCGCATTGACAACCTTGCTTCCCGGCCCTAGACTTGTGAGATTGTTTTTTTGCATCTGTTCCCACTCAAGTCATGATCTTTTTATTGCAATTGACAGGTATATCTTGGAGGGCAAAGAACTTGAGTTCTATATGAAGAAACTACAGAAGAAGAAGGGCAAGGCTGCAGCTGCTTAATTGGAGCTCTTTGAATTTTGAGACTAATTTATATGTTTTTTTCCTTTTTCCTTTTAAACAACTTGGTTTTGTGAGGATATTTTTCTATATGCGTATTCTTTAGTCTTACGATGAGTTGACATTGACGCCTGGACTTCGTTTATTGTTGGCATTCATTACTTGTTTCAGCTTATTCTGTGTTTTTGTTTGCGCCGCAGGTCGTTCTGGCTGAATTAGTGTTGTTTTTATTTCAGTTACCCATTTGTGTTGGTTTCCAAGCATTTTGGAACATTTTCTACTATAAAAATAGTTTTTTCCATCATTTTTTTAGAATGTTTGGACATAAAGTATTATTCCGATATTTCCAAGCATTTTGTAAATTTTTTAAAGTTTGGAGAAAAGCGATTAGATGGGACATTTGAGCATCACTTTTGTTGTCCAATGAGATAGGTTTCTTCTTGCATATTAGATATCATATGTTATTCACGTAGTTTTTAATCCCTTGATTTCTGTTACTATATGTTTATCATAGTTTCATTTTATTGTGGTGTAGTTGAGTCTAGGATTTTCGAAAATAGTCTATGTACCTTCATGAGGAAAGTAAAAGGTTTATTCTCACCAAATCCCACCTATCACTTGTGAGATTACATTGGGTATGGTATTGTTGTTGAGTAGCATTCCAATGGAAAGATTCATTTTCATTCATAAATCTTCTACTTTCTCAAAGCAAATATTACCTTTCTCTCAACTTTTAAGCAAGAGAAAGTGAAGAACGGATTTCAATGACCACTAAAGTCAATCACCAGCTTTGGTACAAACTTGTTGCCAAACTTGTAAGCAACATAACTTGTTCAACATCAAACGAGGAAACACGACCATGAGTGAATGCTAACAACCACTTTAGTTGTGACAAAGAGAGCATGATGATGACATAGACAAAGACATCCCAACAAATGTTCAATCAAATATAAAAGAACATCCCACTACAAATTCACTTCCAACTACACTGTCATTGCCTTTTTCTACCTACTTGGGTAAATTAATTGATCCTTAAGTCTTAAATTTTCATCATCAATCCCCCCCTAAATCTTTTTCAATTACGTTTTTCAGTATAGTTTGCTTATTCTAGATCAATATATCAATAACAAAAAGGTTATCGAACCCTACTTTGCTCATTCACAATACTACAACAAGAAAATCGTCCCTATTCCTTAGGGCGGGGGGGTTATTATACACTCCACAACTTTTCTATGTTGTGGTCCTTAAAGACTGAATTTAGCCGCTAACTCCACTTTCAAGATTGGTTGAGTTTCAACTCTCAAGCGTACTAAAGTAAATTTCATAGGATGCAAAATGGTTGTGGGGGAGACCAACTATTTGGTGATTTAGTTTGTAATTTTGAGTCCTAACTATTTTATGTCCTACAAAAAGCCATCAAATTTGCGTCAGTGTCTATTCACCTCAATCTGTCTAAACATTCTTTTCTTGATAAAGACTTCACTTTTTTTTTTTGCTTGTCATTTTCACTTTAATCGTGCCCAATTTCCTTTTTATCCTTGTATGAAAACCATTATCACAGTTTGGCACATGATTTTGACAATGTAACTAAAAGCACTTTGAAGTAAGACTAATGAATAACTAGGTTATTCACATGTTTTATGTCTCATTCATTACTTGGTACTTTACAAAAACGCTATTAGGCAACCATTGGTATTTATGTTGACTTTATAGATCACTAATTCATTTTTCTAATATAATTATAAGAGTTTTAATGATCAATATATTGAAAGAATGGGAACATGGAAATAGATTTGATTCTGTTTCAATTGTTATGTTTAAGTTTTACGCAACACATAATAAACAAGAGTAGATTTAGGTCCCGTTTGGCCATGCGATATGGTATCATTATATGGAATCATGAGATGAAATTGAAGTTTTGTTTGGACATGCGATATGATATTTTTGTGTTGTATATTTTCTCATAAACATAAAAATCCCATAAGTTGTAAAACTATTAAAATAGCCCCAATTGTTTATTCAATCTTCTCAAATAAACAAAATTTATAAAATCGCATAATAAATTATTACAAAGCTATTTGTTCTCCACTTAAGTAATTGTTTCATCTAACTTTAATTTAATAAAAAAAAAATTGAACATAAATTGTAGTGTACTAGTCTTTAATATAATCGTCCCACAAGTACAGACAATTTCCTCACGTTGAAGTTAAATTATTACAAAGCTATTCGTGAGTTAAAGTGACTATATGTTGGTGAGAATAATAAATTTTATGTCGGTGAGAATAATAAAATTTTAAAAAGTAATGATGTGATTATAAATTTTATTTACATATGAAATAAATGGTTAGTAGATATAAATGTGGGGTTGTTTTAACAAAATATAAACTCATGGATCATATTTTATTTTAAAACATCTCAAATCATGATATGGAATTCCCATATAATTTCATATCATGGTTTTTGGAGAATATGGAATCACATCTCATGATATGAAATCAATGTAAAATCGCATGTCCAAGAGTTGATTCCATCTCACGATATGGTATCACATGGCCAAACACCTACTTAATGTGCTAATTATGATACACGTAAATTCATGATATCTGTTAAACTTGATATTATTTGTTGGTTCTCACGCTTAAAAAAGTTGAATGTTTTGTGTGATTGAATACTCAAACAACAGAGGTTCAATTTCTACTTAATAATTTTTTTTTATTTCTTTAATGTTCCACCTATGATCTAGAAATTCTCGATCCATTTCTAGTCATAAAAGGATTGGTCGTCCTAATGAAAGGGATGCTCTCGTTTTAATCTCTACATGAAATATATTGTATAATCCTTTTATGCGTTCATCTACCTTTTAGCTATAAATATATAAAAATTACTGTATATATTTATACAAAAATATAAATTCTCATTTGTAGGCAACATGTTCAAGAATAGCTGTAACCATTTTGGATTTACAAACAAGTCAATTGCCAAATTGGTTCATAGTTAGAAACGTGTAAGTAAAAAAATTCTCTTCTAAAACATTTTGAATTACAAACAAGTCAATTGCCAACACTATTCTTTCCATTTTCACTAATCCTTTTTTCTCTATGTAATGTAATAATTTACTTTGTAGGGTAGCCAATTAAGTTAATTAATATTTTAGCAATTAATGGTATACTTTGCATTGGACACCCTCATGTCTGAGGCGGATACACAATTTAAATTTTAAGAGTTTCACCTTTAAAGATTTTAATATTAAGGCTATTATAATTTATACCTACTATTTATTAAAATTTTAATGAACATTTACATCATTTATGTTCCGCATTAAAAAATACTGAATTCAAATAAATCAGATCAAAATATACATCCATCCTCTTATTCTAAATTTACATGCAAGTTAGGAATTTGACAGAACTTAATACCTTTAACTCACATGTTCTAATTACATTGAAGAATTTATTTAATATTAATAAATAATTTATTCAGAGTCCAAAAAAAGTTATGACTGGAATTTCTTTGACTGCTTCAGTAAAAAGTTAAATGAGTCGAAACAAAGAAACCACTGATGCACTAAAGTAACTAGAGTAACTTTATGCTTTTTGCTTTTTGATAATCATGAAATAATTTATGAGAGTTTGTTTTTTTTTTACTGTTTTCCGAGGGGTCTAATTAAATAAGGGATCACATCACATATTATGAGAGATAAAACATTTTCTATTATACAGTTTCATGTCTAGAGCTCGAATTAAAATTTTTGATTAAAAATGAACAATATTTATTACTTTATCACGATCAGTTGTGGTCCTTACTGCTGTATTCTTAAAAAACAAGGAATCTTCTGGATTAATAAATTTCAGATTGGAAACAGCCAAACAGAAATGGAAAAAGAAATACATATGTTATTTGTCTTTACTTAGCCAAAAATAAACATTAGATTAAGAACAAACATCTAAGTCCTGTCCAGAAAATCATAGTGAAAAATTTCTTTAAAAATAGTAATCTAAATCTTGAAAAATAATTTTATTGGAATTATTTGATATAATTAATAGTGTGAACACTGATCTTCTCATTTTTTTGTGTGGCTGGGGACAAGTTTGTCGGTCTTAATATCTTGAAATATAATTAGCAAAATATTATTATGTACTAATTTACTACAATTTATTTTAACATTAGAAAACAAAAGAGAAAGAAGATTTATTTTTTTGAAAGAATCTTTCTTATTAAAAAAAGTTAAGGCTGCAAAGCAGAAATATTTTTGTTAAACCCAATTTTTACTAGTATTAACTTTCTTCTATCAAATGATTAAATCTTTAATCTAATCTTTTTCTATGGTATCTTTCCAATACTTTATTTAACCTTTTTCTTGTTCACTTAATTATTTTTGGATTAGTTGAAAAATTAAAGTCCCTTAATTCAATAGGTCTAGTCCGAATCTGACCAATTGCCAGCCTGGGATTTAACTTATAATAATATTTTTATTAAGAAAGTTTGTAAGAATAGGCTTATGATTTTTTTATTTTTTAATTATTGGACTTTTTAGCACTGTAAATCAGAAGAACAGAAGCTTCTCTATCTGGTTAATCTATTGAAAGTTAACCACTACATACACAACTAGTCGAAAGAGGTTCAACATTTATTATATACACAAATAATTTTAGTCATATATAAATAGAAGGGTTTTAGGATGAAACCGCTAGGCCCAAGCTAGCACCGCTGTCACTAATACAGCTGGTTACAACATACTTAACTTAATAATCATAAATATTTGAAAATTTTCTGATTTAATCACTGTTTAATTTGACACCAACCATAAGCAAATCTCTTGGAAGATTTGGAATTTGGGATATATCTTGTCAATTGATATGATTTAGAACACTAATGAACAATTATTTGAATAATTTAAGCTTGTAATAATCTCCATTTTTAATTGCTTTACAGAGAAATACTCATATCTTACATGAGATGATATTAACATTATACAGTAAATACTATAATAGCTCAACAAGAGCAAAAATTAAAATTCTCAAATCAATTATAGATTACAATAAGTGGGGAAATATATCCCTTAATGCTAATCCTAATCTTGTTGATTAGCAATTTCTGAAGCAGATTAAACTAAAAATCTCTCTACTTATATACAGCAAGCTCTTTCTCCTGTGGGGGACCTTAATTTGTGGACAAATGAATGGTGATTACATCTTAATTTTCATGTGAGATTCAGAATTAGGCACTGCATCAGAAGAAACAAATATATTAATCATAAATTAAGGTTTTCTCCTCATTATCAGCTAAAATTCATTGTATAAGTGTTAAAGGGTCGATAGGGGAATACTGCGGTCCGCACTGTCAAAAGGTCACTCAACTATGAGAAATTGAGTGATTTTACTACGTAATTCCTCATAGTTGAATGACTTTTTGAGATATTTACTCTAGTTGCGATAGAAAGTGCGGGCCCCCAATTATCATAACTCCCCCCCCTTCAAAAAAATACTTTGCTTCTCCTTTTCTTACCAGGGAATGTCTGTGACTGCAATATCAGATCTTGGTTAGAGTTCTGATTAAATCCCATCTGGACAATGCTTTGGAGGTCATCCTCACAGATTGTTGGAAGCTGTATAAATGAACTCTAATCAGAAAATGCCAGTAGAGATATCGAAATTCTAGTACCTTTTTTTTTTACATAATATTGGACGGAAATGAGCTAAAATGGAGCGATATAGTTAGTTAGGATTCATATAACCGACGAGTTGTTAAATGGTTTATTACCTGAGCAAGATTTTCACCATATCCATCTACTAGGAACACATGTTGGTGCAAAGAACCACTTGGTTGACTTATCTGAAACAAGGGAAAAATAACCCCATGAAATTCCATTTGAATGTAACAAGGAAGTCATTCATTGATATATATATCAAGCACTTACTTCTTTGTGAAGGAGACTATCTATGTGAAAATCCATTCTTGGGTTCACCGAAGCCAACTTCATAGACAAGAACTACAAAATGTTGCAATAAATATCAATTAGAAGCTACAACATCTTTCGTGTAAATCCCACAAGTGGGGTCTGGAGAGTGTAGAGTGTATACACAACATGCTACATCAAAATCTTGAATTACCTCAACTTGGTGTTGGAGTGACTGGACATAATTTATAATTTCGTCGAGCATCAATGCTTTTCCAGTCACCTAGTAAAGTTGTTTATTTATGTTATAACTGGACTCAAAATGGAAGTTCAACTTAAAACTCAATGTGATCATCAAGAAAGTTAAAGAAAATGATAAACAAAGAAATTACAGAAGTATTTGGAGACAAACCTTGTTACAGCCTGGTACAAGATCTTGCAAAAGCTTCATTCTTTGACTGATCTTTTCTCTACGGACCTAATCAAATGGCAAACAAGGCAATAATTAGACAAAATTACAGATGACAGTTTAGCCTTCAGATCGTTACAACTTGCAAGTATAATTAGTATGTAAAAGTGTAATTTCTCTCTCTCAAAATTTAAATTTTAGATGAGGTCGTCACACATTAGGCCTCGGGTTCAAAGAGTTTGTGCATAGTAGGAGATCACAAGTATCTCGTGGAATTAGTGGACGTGCCCACATATTGGTCTAGGCACTACTAGTAAAGAATCAAACTTGCATGTAAAAAGACGTGTTGACAATATAATCAAGTAAATAGAAATTGTCGTATAATCATAACACAAACTAGAAAAAAGAAAAGATGAAGAACTTCTTAGGCTTACTCTTTCAGCTAAACTATGGCTATCAGTAGCTTGACCCCTTCTTGCTCTAACATGAATGTAATCCTTTTGTGGCTCCGCAATCTTTCGGTTTTCCTTTGCTTCTTTCTCAGCTCCATCATCTTCACTGCCCTTTTGTTCCTCCATTTTAACAGTTCCATTGTTGCTCCCATTACCTTCTGTTGATTTTGCTCTCTTTTTTCCAGTTTCATCTACAATTGGCACATAATTCTTTGATTTCACTGCTTTTCTTTTCTTAGAATTCAATACATATCTTGTTTTTGACCCTATTTCACCACTTGGGTCTTGCTCAGAAACAGAACATTCTTCATAAGGACCTGAAATTTTGCCCAAATTCAATCTCTCACACATCATTAGGCTTGAGTTTTTGTTTTGCACAACAGAAGGGCTACTCGATATTCTAGTCAAATTTCCTCTCCCCATAACTCCAGTACCAGATCCATACCGCGATTCTTCATTATTCAGCTCATACTGACTCGTTCTGCCATTAAAACTACGGCTACCAAAACCAGAGAATTTAGCAGCTGAAAGAGAGGGAAATGGGGGAGAATTCATAAGAACTGAATTCCCCAAATTGGGTAATTTATCTTTTCCAATTTGGTTCATTATGGGTATATGTAATTTCGGAGGAGAGTTCATGGGTGTAGTATAACACGAAGTTCTAGTGGAATCACAGTTATTAGTAAATGGGGTTGAAGGAGAACAACAAATTGAACCCAATTTCCCAATCAATTCGCAGAGTGATGAATTGGAATTTACTGAGTTGGACGGTACTGGAGATGAAACTATCGAACTCAAAACTGAATCAAAATGGGTGTATTGATTATCTGTAGAATTATTGTCCCAATGGGTGTTTAGAAAGTAATCTGAATTTTGTTCTTGAGGTGAATGTAGAGAGTTTAATGGAATTTTGGGGTCAAAATGGAATGGTGGTTGAATTCCACCATTAGAGAAGTAGTCATTATCCATGAAAGAAGAAATTAACACACAAAAAGTTTCAATAGAATGAGATTCAATTAAGGAGGAAGAAGAAGAAGAAGAAGGAGAAGAGAGAAAGAAATTGGAGAAATGGAATTAAATTGAGGGAAAGGAAAAGTTTTTGTCTCATATTTATAACTTATTTCTGTTGCTGAGAAATAATACTAAGGAGCGCGACTACCTATTATGCTTCTATTAGTAATTTAAGTTGTGTTATATTTTGTCCGATCGTCTTTTCTAATTTTTCATGACCTAGTTATGTTTACTTCTCTAAAAATCTACTACATTCAATCTCGTACACTTCCTTATTGATGCATCTAAACTTTTTCTCTTCACGTATATCTGAAGTATCTCAGTTTCGTTTTTCTAATTTATTTACGATGAAGGTTGTTATGTAACTATGTTCCTAATTTAATTGTCTTAATATATCTACACATCCATCTAAACAAGTTACATAGATAAATTTATTATTTTCTAAACAACTTGTTTTTGGCAGGTCAATCATTGCGCTAATTCCAACTTCTCCGATTAAATCGGAAAATGTTGGGTTAGCATTAATTATAATATATAGTACTATATAATTATATTATGATAGTAGTAATCATAGTTACTCCATCCATCTACCTTTTTACTTGTTCACTATATTAAAAATAGAGGCTGATCCATATAGGTTTCAGGGTTTATTCGAACTCTCTCGGTAAAAAATTATATTGTATATATAAAATAATTTTTTTATATTTATGTAGATATATTAATTTTGACCTCTCACGAACAAGTAGCAAGATGTAGCATAGTGGTAGATCTCTTTATAAATTGACCCTCTCGTCCAAGGTTCAAATGTCATTGTGAACATTTTATTTTTTTAGCTTCTCTTCGTTTAGTTTCAAGATCATCTCGTCCAGAGTTCGAATCCCATCGTGATTTGTGAACATTTTATTTTTTTAGCTTCTCTTCATTTAGTTTCAAGACCAATCTTTCACTTTTTTTAAGAGTAGATTTAAACTCCAAAAAATCCAAACGCGAAAGAAAATCCAAACGTGCTAAATGGTCTCTTGTAACGAAACTAACTTTTTGTATCCATAAACTATATACTTCCTTGGAATTGTGTTTTGTTGGCTTATTCATACGTTTATACTTTTTTTTTCCGAACCACTTGAATGAAAATCATGAATCCGCCACTGGATGTTATGTTCAAAAAATAATGTAGTTATCAATTTTATCTATCTTACTCTTGTTTATAAAATAATTCATTTTCAAAATTAAATAATTTACTATTAATAGTGAGATAGTAATATTGTAGCAAGTCAAATTACATGGATAGAGGAAGTACTTTATAATTACTATTTCTTCGAAATACAATTCAAATATTCTTCACACATCTCTTCCAACTGGCGTTATAATAAATTCATTACTAATAAATTTTATGTGACGGTGTAAGAAGTTTCAAAACACTAAGGGGTCGTTTGATGTACTAATTCTGCTTTAAATTTCAAATATAATCTCTGCTGAAAAACGTTTAATTAATTTCCTTGAAGTGTGGCTTACGTTGTGCAATATTTTAAGGAAAGAGTCAATCTATCAAATTCTATTTCAACTCCAAACTAGTTAGTTGTGATGGTGACTGACGAAATTTTAGTACCTTAATTGTTTGATTAGCTGAATTTTCATCTAGTTGATGAGAGTTTGATTTTGTATTTTATGATTTTTTTTCTCATTTTTTTTAATTTTTTAAAAGTTAGCTGTGGTTAAAACAAAAACAAAAAAAATAGTTGAAAATTTTAAAATAACTTATAATTTCTTTTAAAATTTATTATAATATGACTGGATCGTTCGACACATATCTTATGACAAGATCTCCTATTTTGTTCATCAAGACAGTATGTCTGAATCATGAGTATTTTGCGCTTTTAAAGTTTTTTATTTTAATATAAAAATATCCCTTCCAATATAATTTATGAATTACCATTATTAATAAAAGAAAACAAATACCAAACACATTCATGTTTTTGTGAAGATGAAATAATCTCCTATATCAACTTATAATTATTCTTTAAAAATATATAGTGAAAATGTCATATACCTAAAATAAAAGATATAATCAATTACGAAAGCAAATCTCCCTAAGACGAGTATGTGATTCTATGAATAAGATGAAATATATGAATAGCCAGTCACAATTTGAATAGAAGAAAAATATCCTACAAAAATTTCGTATTATCTTCATCTCATTTTATGTAACTATATTTGAATTTTAAGAATGAGACGATGTATTCTTAGATCGTAAAAAAATAAATGACCCTTTGAATAGGATGTCACGTAGTATTAAAGAAACCTCGAATTAATACATTTTTGTCACATATATACATAATATATATTGTCCAAAAACAAATGATTTGTAAGACCCCTTTTTTATTTTGGGCAGTAGTGGGAATATGGGTTGGAAATTGACAATTGACACTGTTATGTCTCAAATATTGCAGCCGCAATGCCAGCCATATTTGCCAATATATGTATATTCAATCATGCAACTATTATACATAATTCAATATATATGTCTTCCTATACCAACCACAAATAACACCACGTTTTCCAATGAGAATGATGCATTGATAGTATTGTTTCGAAATCAATAAAGATTGTGGTGAACTGGTCATAAGGTTTTATTCATCTTTGATGATAGGTATTAGACAGGAAAGTAGTAGTGTTGGACTTTTCAATTTCGGGTTTAGCCATAGATAACTTTGGTTCTAATTCGATATTTATAATTTAGAATTCAATAACTTTGAAGGATTAGAATCTCATTTTTATAAGCTTCAAATTCTGGAATTCGCCTCTAGTCTCATATTCGAGTCATGGATATAAAATTACATTTGTTAGAAAGCGCTTTGATTTCAAATGTGTGACTTCCTGACGTGAATCTGAAATTAGTCCAGGCGGAACCAGGAATTTCACGAAGGGTGTCCAAAAAAAATAAATGCTAGTGAGAGATTCGAACACGTGAGCATATCCTAAGCGCTGGCTCTTTCAAGGCGTCTAAAGCCTCTGGGCTACAACACCTTGTAAATATTTTTTTTAATAAAAAATAAAATGATTAGCTGGTATTATTTTTCAACGAAGAGTTTCCAATTGATTATCCTGACTATAACATGTAGAACTTCTTGAAAATCTTTAGTTTTTAATTCATTAACTTTATAATTAATAGGGGTAAAATGGTAAACTCATTATGTCAATTATTGTTTTCTTAATAGGTGTGCCAATTGAAAAGTGGACAAGTAATTAGGAACAAAGAGAGTATTATAACTAATTAAACTATGTAGGTAAAAATATATTTATCGAATAAGAATATTATTCTGTAGAAGTTGGGAACATAATAAATACTTAGAAAATTAAAAACGTGGATAAATGAAATTTCAATTTTTGGGTTTTTTTTTTCTGGTCAATGTTCAAATACGGTATGTCACCGACGTAATTATTAATACTGATAATTAAGTGGTCATTGAAACTTCCATGGCTATGCAGTAGGAGGATCTAACACTATATAAAGTGTTGCTAGTCTCTTTGATGCTCTAATTAAGGTCAATAATTGAGCTATTATTGACAAAATAAAATAATATTTTTGTTATATCACTCTTAATGGACTATTATTTTCTCCGGACCACATTACTTGACGTCTTTATTATAGTACATATCCAGTAACATTCAATAAGTGAGATCTGAGGAAGGTACCTGTTATTTTTGAGTCTTTATTATAAATAGATGGTCAAAAATATATAATTGTTACTTCAAAAAATTAAGACATGATTAAAAAACATGCTTCCCGTTTAGCTATAATTCTTGGAAGTAATACTCCAATATTGTGATTGGTTAGATTATCATTTTATTTATTGAAGGGAGATTAAAGAGAGATTATATTTTGTATGAGTAAAGATAATAAATAAGGTATGATAGTCGAACACATAGTTTGTTAAAAAAATATGACAAGTAAAGTGGTCTAAAGGGACTCTCAAAATCGTGCAACCAACTAACAATTCTTTGAAATTTTCAATAATAAAGATAAAATACGTATAGAATAATAAATTATTACTTGATTTTTGAAATTGAATAAATAAAAATGAACATTGATTTTTTATATGATAAATGAGTGAAAGTAAAGGGAGGAGTATTTATCAGGCATCTTTTTTTCCCAGTATTTATTAGGCATTTGGTTTTAGCAATATTTGACTATATCTATTTTGGCACAAATACATTTATGTCATTGGATATCTCGTCTCACCTACTATTTCGTAGCCTTTTTCTTGCAGTATTATTTTTCTCATTTATAGCCTTAGTCATTGCCTTTGACCAACACAAATACATTGCCAAACAATTCATGTCCAAGTTTTTACAGCAATGTACCAGCGATTTATTATCAATGTGATGGTTAAAATGGGATAATTTTAAACACTATTAGGATCATCATGGTGCAGGCTTGTAGGTCTCCTTTATTATATTCCTTTTATTATACAAGAGAAAGTTTCAAGTTGAAGCAGATACGTCTTCATCAATGTGTCTGCTTCAGCAAGGGTATTTTTGAAAAATAAAATAAAAATTCTGTTCTACTTTAATTTAACTAATTTTCTCTTATTATAAAAGAGAGAGTTTCAAGTAGGCACAGCTCCATCGACGTGCTTCAGAAGGACATTTTTTTTTTTTGGGGGGGGGGGGGGGTTTTCCTCCCCCGCCCACCCCAGGGGGTAGGGGGGGA